>NC_082634.1:358863-455725 GCF_030936135.1 Gavia stellata | reverse complement strand
TCAAGGAGTCCCGGTGTCCCCGTGGCCCCATCGGAGCAAGATATCCCCAAGGAGTCCCGGTGTCCCCTTGGCCCCATCGGAGCCGTGGAGATCCCCAGGGAGTCCCAGTGTCCCCGTGCCCCATCGGAGCCGTGGAGATCCCCAAGGAGTCCCGGTGGCCCCATCAGAGCTGTGGAGATCCCAAGGGAGTCCTGGTGTCCCCGTGGCCCATCGGAGCCGTGGAGATCCCCAAGGAGTCCCGGTGTCCCCATCGGAGCCGTGGAGATCCCCAGGGAGTCCCGGTGTCCCCGTGGCCCCATCGGAGCCGTAGAGAGGACCCCCGCACCCGGGCGGCCGCACTCACCCTGACGAGCCGCGCCCGCTTGACGAGGTCATTGAGCTTCCTCAGGGCGGCGTTCCGGGGCAGGTTCTGGATGTCCTGGAACAAGTCCTGCTCCTCCAGCTCAAAGAGCTGCCGGTTGTCGGCAATGAGGAGCGGTTCGGACCAGAAGGACCCGATGAAGACGCGCAGCACCTCGGGGGTGTTGAACACCTTCCCCAGGGACCACATCAGCGCCCCGTAGACGCGCATCAGCTGCTGCGTCTCCACCATGTCGGCCTTGTTCAGGACCACCCGGATCTTGTCCTCGTTGCCCTTGAGGGCTCGGATGGCCTCGGAGAACTCGTCCGAGATCTCCAGCTTGTGGGCGTCGAAGAGGAGGATGATGAGGTCCACCCGCTCGGCGAACCACTGCAGCACGGCCGGGAAGTCGTAGCCTGGGAGGTGGGGGGGAAAGGGGAGTTGGGGGGGCCTGGGCTGGGGTGCCCCTGGGGGTGGGGGACCCCGGGAAGGGGGTGCTGCCATGCCCCTGGTGCAAATGACACCCCGCTGGCCCCGGAAGGGTCTGCATGGAGGGGAACCCTACCCTAACCCCAACCCTAACCCCAAAACCTAACCCTGACCTCAACGCCAACCCCAAAACCCAACCCTAACCCCAAACCTAACCCCAACCTCAACCCTAAACCCAACCCTAACCCCAACACCAACCTCAAACCTAACCCTAATCCCAACCCTAACCCCAATGACAACCTCAAACCCAACCCTAACCCCAAAACCCAACCCTAATTCCAACCCTAACCCCAACCGTAACCCCAAAACCTAACCTGCCTCAACGCCAACCTCAAACCCAACCCTAACCCCAACCCTAACCCCAAACCTAAGCCCAAAACCCAACCTGAACTCCAAATTTAACCCCCAAACCCAACCCAACCCAACCCCAACCCCAACACCAACCTCAAACCAACCCTAACCCCAACCCTAACCCTAATTCCAACCCTAACCCCAAACCTAACCCCAAAACCCAACCTGAACTCCAAATTTAACCCCCAAACCAACCCCAACCCAACCCCAACCCCAACACCAACCTCAAACCCAACCCTAACCCCAACCCTAACCCTAATTCCAACCCTAACCCCAAACTTAACCCCAAAACCCAACCTGAACTCCAAATTTAGCCCCCAAACCCAACCCCAACCCAACCCCAACCCCAACACCAACCTCAAACCCAACCCTAACCCCAACCCTAACCCTAACCCCAACCCCAACCCCAACGCCAACCTCAAACCCAACCCTAACCCCAAAACCCAACCTTAATCCCAACCCTAACCCCAAAACCCAACCCCAACCCCAAATATAACCCCCAACCCCAACCCAACCCAACCCCAACCCAACGCCAACCTCAAACCCAACCCTAACCCCAAAACCAACCCTAATCCCAACCCTAACCCCAACCCTAACCCCAAAACCCAACCCAACCCCAAATTTAACCCCCAACCCCAAATTTAACCCCCAAACCCAAACCTAATCCCAACCTCAACCCTAAACCCAACCCCAACCTCAAATTTAACCCTAACCCCAACCTCACCCTAACCCCCCCCAACCCAACCTCACCCTGACCCCCACCCCGACCCCAACCTCACCCTGACCCCCACCCCGACCCCGGCCTCACCCTGACCCCCACCCCGACCCACGCCGTCCCTGCCTCCCGCGGGGTCCTGCGAAAGGGGTCCTGCTCGCCCACCTCCTCCCGTGCCGCCCCCCTGAGACCCCCCAGCCCCGACCCCCCTCCCGGTGCCGGACCCCGACCGTGCCCCCGCGAGGGCCCCGCGCCCCCCGGCCCCCCCGGCCCCCCCCGGCAGCCGGAGGCCCCGAGAGCCTGAAAAATCACCAAAAAGGAAACGCGGCGATTCCCGGAATCTCTGTCCCCATTCCCAGCCCTGACCCCGACCTTGACCCCGTCCTTGACCCCGTCCTTGACCCCATCCTTGACCCTGTCCTTGACCCTGTCCTTGACCCCATCCTTGACCCCATCCGCACCCCACGGCCCCCGTCCCCCCCCGTGCATGCCGCAGGGGGGAGCGCCCAGCCGGGAATTTGGCCCTGGCCCAGCCCTGACCCCCCCTTTTCCAGCCCCCCTTTCCCAGCCCCCCCTTCCCAGCCCCCCATTTCCCAGCCCCCCTTCCCAGCCCCCCATTTCCAGCCCCCCCTCTTCCCAGCCCCCCCTTTTCCAGCCCCCCCCTTTCCCAGACCCCCCATTTCCCAGCCCCCCCTTTCCCAGCCCCCCCCTCTTCCAGCCCCCCCTTTCCAGCCCCCCCCGCCCAGGAGGGTCTCCTCCGGCCAAGGCCCCCCCCGCCACAGGGCCGTTTCGGGCGCCGGTGCCAGAGCTCTTGGCAGAGGCTGAGGGTTTCGGGGTGGGGAAGGAAAAGGGGGGGCCCGGGGGGGGGCAGCCGGGCTGGAAAATTGGCAGCGGCCCCGGGATGTGGGGGGGAGGCCCCCCCCCGCTCCAGCTTCGGAAAGGGGGTCCCAGACACACCCCCCCCCGCCCCATGGGACCCCCTCGTTGCTCGTCCCGGCCCTGGGGGGCAGTGGGGGGGGGGGCAGCGGGCACCCCCCCTTTGGCAGCACCCATCGCTGGCACCCCCCCCCGCCCCACCCCACCCTTGGCACCCGCTGGGCCTCGCACCGCCCCAGCAGCACCCCCCGGCTTTGCACCCCTCCTTCCCCCCCCCATTACACCTCGCACCCCCCCACCTGCACCCCCTTACGCTTTGCACCCCCCCCCGGGTGCCCCACTGCCTCTTGCACCCCCCGTCTGCACCGCGCTGCGCTTTGCACCCCCTTTGCACCCCCTCACCCTTTGCACCCCCATTTTGCACCCCCTTATTCTTTGCACCCCCATTTTATACCCCTCACCCTCTGCACCCCCTTTTGCCCCCATTACACTTCGCACCCCCATTTTGCACCCCCTCACCCTTTGCACCCCCATTTTGCACCCCCTTATTCTTTGCACCCCCATTTTGCCCAATACACTTTGCACCCCCCTTTGCACCCCCTCACCCTCTGCACCCCCCTTTGCCCACAATTACACTTCGCACCCCCATTTTGCACCCCCTTATTCTTTGCACCCCCATTTTGCACCCCCTTATTCTTTGCACCCCCATTTTGCACCCCCTAACGCTTTGGACCCCCCTTTGCACCCCCTCACACTTTGCACCCCCATTTTGCACCCCCTCACCCTTTGCACCCCATTTTGCCCCCCTCACCCTTTGCACCCCCCACCGACACCCCACCTCACTTCGCCCCCCAGCAGCCCCCCCTGCCCCCCCCATTTTCCCCCACTACCCCCTGTGCCCCCCTTTGCCCCCCCATACCCTTCACCCCCCTTTGCCCCCCCCCGCGCCACCCCCCCGCCCTTACACCCCCCCACACCCCCTTAGGGCCCACCCCCAGCCCGGGGGGGGGAGGGGGGGGGACACTGGGCCCCACGCGTGTCCGTGGGGGGGACACGGGGCCCCACGTGTGTCCGGGGGGGGACACGGGGCCCCACGCGTGTGGGGGGGGGGACGACACAGGGCCCCCACGCGTGTCGGGGGGGGGGGCACGGGGCCCCACGCGTGTCGGGGGGGGACACGGGGCCCCACGCGTGTCCGTGAGGGGGACACGGGGCCCCACGCGTGTCGGGGGGGGGGGACACGGGGCCCCACGCGTGTCGGGGGGGGGGACACGGGGCCCCACGTGTGTCGGGGGGGACACGGGGCCCCACGCGTGTGGGGGGGGGACGACACAGGGCCCACGCGTGTCCGTGGGGGGGGGAACACGGGGCCCCACGCGTGTCCGTGGGGGGGGACCCCCCCGTACCGCGGCAGACGCGCTGTTTGGCCCCCGAGAGGATTCCGGGGGTGTCGATGAGGCTGATGCTCTCCAGCACCTGGTTGGGGAGGTGGGCGCACATGAACCTGCGCGGGAGGAGCCGCGTTAGTGCCCCCCCGGACCCCCCCGGTCCCCCCGGACCCCCCCCGGACCCCCCAGACCCCCCCGGACCCCCGCGGGGCTGCGAGGGGGCTGTGCGGGAGCGAGGAGGGGGAGCGGGTGGGCAGCACCCACTCGTGTCCCCACTCGAGGCCCCGCGGGGGGGGGACACGGGGGGCCCCCCCTCTCTGCCCGCGCCTCTGCCAGCCCTGAGCGTGTCTTTCCGAGGCGGCCCCCGGGGGGGGCGGGGGGGCCTTGGCAGCCTCCGGGGCCGCATTCCTGACGCATGGCTCATCCCCCCCCCGGCCCCCCCACCCCACGCGGGGCGGGGAGCGGACCCCCCCTTCCCCCCCCTTCCCAAGGGGTCACCCCAAAGGGGACCCTCCCCAAGCGCCCAAACCCCCCCCGGGGCTGAGGGGGGCGTGGGGGGGGCGCTTCCCCCGGGGTTGGGGGGGGGGGCGCTGCCCCCCCCAATTTTGAGGCTTTGGGGGGTTGAGAGAAACCACCAAAAACCGCGGAAACGCCGAGAACGGGGGGGGGTGACATCGGGGGTCCCCCAGCGGTGGGCGCCCCACTTGGGGGGGGTTTGCGGCGGTGTGGGGGGGTCCGCACTCACCGGTTGAGGAAGGTATTCCCGAAAGGATTGAGTTTCCGGAAGGGTTTTTTGGGATCGACGATGAGGGCGTTGCCCGGCGTGATCCCCTCCGTCTCTCCGTGCATGATGGCCACGAAGGAGTCGGTGGTGGGCTCCGGCCCCACGCGGCTGCCGGGATGTCCTGCTCCAGGAGGTACCGGATGAAGGTGGTTTTCCCAGTGGAATATTGCCCCACCACCAACACCATGGGCTTGTTATCGAAATCGGCCTCTTCCAGCGCCGGCGAGTGGAAAATCATGGAAACGGTAAAATTCCTCCACCGGCAAGAGTTTCTTCTTGTAGAGGGTCTTCAGCCCCTCGGTGACGGTGCGGACCACCTCGGGGCTCTTCTTGGGGTTCTTCCGCAGCCAACTGAACATCCCGGCGGCGGCGGCGGCGGCGGCAGCCCGTTGCGTCAGGGGGGGCCAGTGGCGCCCCGAAACGGTGTCCCGGTAGGAGCGTTGGCGCAAGAGGGGGCCGGTTGGGTTGGCCAGTTGGGTTTGGCCAGTTGGGTTTGGCCGGTTGGGTTTGGCCGGTTGGGTTTGGCCGGCTCAGCTGGAAGGCTGAGCCATGGGGTGCCGCGGGGTGCCGGGGCGCTGGGCGGGACCCCCCCCCAAAGCCGTCCCGGGGCTCCTCGGCGGGGAGAAACGCCGGAAAACGGAGGTTTTGGGGGGTCGGGTGTTTTTGGCCTTCCCGGTGCGGCGCAGAGCTGCCGTTCACAGGGCCCCGCGGCGGCTCTCCTCTTCCCCAGCGGAGAAACGGCCCTTTCCCCCCCAAAAAAGGGGCGAAAGGCCGTCGCGGGGTCCCCGGGGGGAGCCGAGTTGCCGGCGCCGCGTTCCAGAGCCAAACGCCGCTCCCGGACGAAGTGACCGCCGCCTCTTCTTCTTCTTCCCCCTTTTTTTGGGGTGGTTTTTTCCTTTTTACGGGAGGGAAATCCCTTCCCGGCGATGCCGAAGGTCCCGCCGAAGATCTGAGCGAGGGCCGGAGGCGGCCGGAGAAAAGGTTGGGGCTGTGGGGCTGGGGGGGGAATAAATTAACATAAATTACCAGGGCAAAGCGGGGGGGGCGAAGGCAGTCGGGCGGGAGACGGAGCCATAAAAGAAAAAAAATTAATAAATTAATAACGGCGGTGGGGCCGGAGCGGGGAGGGCTGCGAGAGTCGGCCACCGCGGTTCCCGTGCCGGACAGGCCTGTGCCGGACACGCGGCTCATCCCGCCGGGACGCGGCGAAGCCCCCCGGCCCCTCTCGGTGGGACCCCCAGAGGTGGGGGTCCGGGGGGGCGTTTGTTCCGTCCGGGATTTGCCGGGATTGCGGGATCCCCCCCGGGCCCGTCTCTGCTGGCGGCTGCCCCCCCCCCCCCGCTGTCCCCCCACCCCGTTGGGGTCTCCCCCAGACCCCAGATCTGCTGGGGGGGGGAGAGGGTCCCACGTCACCCCCCCGAGCCCCCCCAGCCACGGTCACGGGGGGGACCCACGTCCCTGGTGCCCCCCCCGAGCCCCCCAGCCCCACTCACGGGTGGGATGTGGGTCCCCAGTGCCCCCCCTGAGCCCCCCAGCCCCACTCACGGTGGGGACCCACATCCGGGTCTCCCCCCGGAGCCCCCAGACCCACCCGTGGGGCAGAACAGGGTCCCACGTCACCCCCCCGAGCCCCCCAGCCCCACTCACGGGTGGGATGTGGGTCCCCAGTGCCCCCCCCGAGCCCCCCAGCCCCACTCACGGGGGGGACCCACATCCTGGGTCTCCCCCCAGAGCCCCCAGACCCACCTGTGGGGCAGAACAGGGTGCCTGGTCACCCCCCCCCCCGAGCCCCCCAGCCCCGCTCACGGGGGGGACCCACGTCCCAGGTCTCCCCCCAGAGCCCCCAGACCCACCTGTGGGGCAGGTCACCCCCCTGGTGACCCCCCCGAGCCCCCCAGCCCCACTCACGGGTGGGATGTGGGTCCCCAGCGGCCCCCCCGAGCCCCCCAGCCCCACTCACGGGGGGGACCCACCTCCCAGCACCCCCCTCCCCACCGGCACTGGCGGGGGGCGACGGACCCCCCCCCCTTAAACACCTTTTCTCGGAGCAAGAGGGAAGGAGCCCGAGAACCCGCAACGCCAAAGCTCCGGGAATTCACCCCGAAAGGCCGAGGGGCTCCGGCCTCCCCCGGAGCCGGGACCCTTCTTCCATCCCGGCTTCCAGCCCTTTTCCCGGCGGAAAACGAGGGTTTGGGGGGGGAAGGGGGTGCCGGGCGGCCGAGAGCATGAGGGAGCAGCGAGGCGGGGGCAGTTTTTAAAAAGAAGAGCGATTTAATTTACACAGAAGTACTAAATGTACAGAATTCTTTAAAAAAATCGTTATACACAATAAATACAGTACAAAATTATTTTATAGTACTATATTTTGTTTCGAACTGTGATAGCGTTCAACTGGTACCGGCGGGGCGGGAGGGGGGGTCGTCGGGCTCGTGGGGGGGGGCGTCGCTCCCCGTCGCCGCTCCCGGGGTGGGATTTGGGGGGGCACATCCGTCTCTTGCCTTCCGCCCCCCCCAAGGATGGGGATTACCCCCCCCGGCAGCAGAGTCCCCCCCCGAGAAACGTGGGGTACAGCGGGGGGGAAAGGGCCGCCCCCCCTCGGCGCAAGGCAGGATCCCAAAAACTGGGGTTTTCTCCCCAAAATGGGGGACGCTGGAGAGCCCCCCCCGCCCCGTGAAGGGCCCTTTTGGGGTGAAAAAGGGGATTCTTGGGTTTTCCAAGGGATCCGTCTCGCGGAGAAAGGAAAAATAAGGAGCCAACGATCCCAAATCCACGCTTCCTTCTCCGTTGAAAAAAAATAAAATAAAAATTAGAGACTAAGGAAAAAAAAAAAAAAAACCCCAAACAATTTAATATACATTTTTATATATATATACGTATATATAAAAAAGAAAACGCCAAATATTTCAGCCTGGGAATCGCCGTCCCTTATTGCTCCCCCGACCCCCCCGCAGCGCCGGGGGCTCCGGCCGCTCGGCGGCACCCGCCCTCGAGGGTGCGGGAGAAACCAACCCCCAAATCGAAGTAATTCCGAAAAAAAAAGAAGAGGAAAGGAAGTCACCGGGGGTTCGCCCCCCCTCGGAGCCCCCCCGGTCCCACCCGCCCAAGCCCCTTCCCTCCGGAGCGGCCGGATCCCGCTCTCCGCGGGCGGACGCTCGAAGGCCTCTTGTTTTTGGGGGGAGAAAGGAGGGAAAGAGGGAGCGGGGAAGCGTGGGGTGGGCTCTCCCGGCATTCCCAAAAGCCAGCCGCCCCGTTGGGATGGTGCCTTTTCTGGGAGAAGGGGAAGAATAAATCCAGCTGGGAATTTCTGGATTGGAGAGCGGGATTAGGGCGAGGGCGGGGGGGGGGGTTTGGGCGGTGGCGAGCCAGCGTGCCGTGAGCAAGCCCGCAGGAATGCCGAGCGCGCCCGCCGCCCGTTCCCAGGCTCGGGAAAAGCAGATTTATGGTTCCTCCTTGGAAAAAAAAAAAAAAAATTAAAAAAAAAACACCAAACCCACAGAGAGAAGCGAAGGGGAAAAATAAAAATACGGAACAAATCCCGGCCGCAGCTCCCCGGGCTCCTCTCCAGCCTCGTCCCGGCGCTGGGCGACGCCACGCACGCTCCGGCCTTCGGCACGCTGCGGCGGGAGACGGGAGCTGGAGGGCGAGGGGAGCGACGCTGGCGCGGCTTTGCTCTTTTCCAACTTTTATCAGCCTAAAGAAAAAAAGAAAGAGAAGTAACACTCCGGCGGGGCGGCGGCTCTGCCCCGGCCTTTCAAATTTCAGTTTTCCGGGTTTTTTTTGGTGTTGTTTCGTGGGTTTCGGAGGAGGCGGCCGGAGAGGAAGGATGTTTTCTGCTTCCCTCCCCGCTCCTACCGCCCAAGGCAGAGGCTCCCTTTCGCCGGCGCGGGGAATCGCTTCGAGAGAGGGTGGGGAAAAAATACGACTCGTAATTAAAAAAACACCCCGGAAAAAGCCGACGCCGTTGGCTCTCCCCGCTCCGACCCTCTCCCCCCATCCCGGGGGGGTCCCCGAGGTCTCTGCCCTTCGTCCCGCCCCAGACCTGCGGCGTTTTGCCCCCAAACCCCCGTTTCCCTGCGTCCTCCGAGGCGCGGGGACAGTGGCACACGCACCCGATGGCACTTGAAAGTCAAGGTTAACTTATTGCCTCCGAAAGGGGAAAAAAAACAACAAAGGGGGGGGGGGGGAAAACCCCGGGATCGCGGGCGCAAAGACGGGGAAAATGGGAAAAGGGCCGGCACCGTTCGGGCGGGGACGGATCCTCCCGGCAGCTGCCGGCACCAAAATACTGCGTTTTTTTTGGAAGGGCGCGCTCGCCGCGTCCCGGGGCGCTGCTTTTCCTTTTCCCTTCGAAAAAACTCGCCCTTCCCGGCATTTTCGGCGTCCATCTGGAAGAGCCCAGGCAGGGACGGGGAAAAGCAGGACCGGAGGCCCCCCCCCTCTCCCCGGCGGGACGCTATTCCTCCCCTCCCCGATCCCACCCTCCGCCAGCCCCGGAGGGATTCGCTTCTCCTCCAAGGCCTGGAACTCCGTAAACTTTGCTTTTCCTTCGAGCATTTAGTGTTTCCTGGCTTTCTTTCTCTTTTTTTTTCCACCCCCCCCCACCTTTTGACCAGCCAGAGGGTCCGAAAGCCCGCGGGGTATCTGGAAATAACTTAAAGGAAGGATAAATTTTGCCCCCGTCGCGGAATCCCGCCGCCACCGGTTTGATTCCCGACCTGCTCCGAGCTTACGGGGCGGGAGCGGGGTGGGAGGGAAAGAGAGAATAGACGGTGGGATATTCGTATTAGCAGTTTGTTACAGAATCTAAATTACACAGCCGACAATACCTACGGCCCCGCCAGGCCGCCCCCCCGGGCGCTCGGTCGCCCCGCCGGGCCCCAAACCGCGCCCCCGTCTCTATCAAACAGTGGGGTGACGCCTCCCCGGGCCCTTCCTCTTCCTCCCTCCTTCCTCTTCTTCCTCCTCGTCTCCGGTCCTCGCCCAGCGTCCCGCCGCTGCCCCCTCGGGTTCTCTGTTATCTGTTTAACGTCCTCGCTCCAAGGCCGCCGTTGTGATTAGGGGCAAGGTAGGCGTCCGTACGGTGGACGGGCGAGGAGAAGGGGGAGGAGGAGGAGTTGTAGGAGGAGGAAGGCGTCCGGACGTTCTGGGCCCCGGTCTGAGGTTGCTGCAGGTTGAGGATGCTGTCGATGGCGCTCTGGAGGTGCTCGTTGAGGGAGTCGTCCTGCGGGCTGTCGCTGGAGAAGCTGGCGTTGTCCACCTCGAAGGACTCCGACTTCCGACGCTTGGCCGGGGGCAGCGGCACCTCCCAGGCGAGTTCCGAGCCCGAGCCCTGGTCGGGGGGCTCGGGTTTTATCATCCCGCGGTAAAACTCGTCCTCGACTTCCGCAAGCTCCTTCATAAGGCCACTGGTGGAGTCGTCGCTCTTCGGCGGGGCCGGGCTGCCCTGCGGGACGAGGGAGCGGGCGTCGCTCCTGTTGAAGAACAGGAGCTTGGAGCTCTCCTCCGGCCGGCTCTTCTCCGCCGCCGCCGCCGCCGCCGAGGGGCTGTCCTGGCTCTTGTGGGAGGTGATCACGCTCCTGGATCCGTCCTCCTGCTTGAGGGCGCCGGGGAGCTTGTCGGCTTTCGGGGCGCTCCCCTTGGGGCAGGCGTCGGCGGGCTTCTCGGCCACGAAAGCGTCGACGTTTTCGCGGTAGGTCTTGCGAAGGGGGAGGCGGCAGTAGGTGACGGGCTTCTTCTCGGCGGGAGCCGAGGCCACGTGGTCGACGGTCCCGTTCATCTGCCCGGCGGCGGCGGCGGAGGCGGCGGCAGCGGCGGCGTGGGGGTCGGGTCCCTTGATGACGCGGCAGACGGGGGGCGGCTGGTGCACGGGGTCCAAGGCGGTGTTGTGGACCACCTTGCTGAGCCCGGCCTCCTGCTTGATCTTCAGCTTGAGGCCGATGCGACTGCGCGCCTCGTAGGTTTTGATGGGGGGCTTGCTCCTCGAGGGCAAGGCGTCCTCGTCCCCGTCCAGGGAGGGGGACGCCTTGGCCCAGGTGACGGAGGGGGAGCCCCCGCTGTGCTTGATCACCAGCTTGGTGGGGTGGATGGGGGGGGCCGTCTGCACGGGGGGCACCTTCAGGCTCTCGGGGGCCGGCGCCGCGCTGGAGACGGAGGCCAGGGCGGCCGAGGAGGAGAGGCTCTGCGAGCGGGAGGACGAGGAGGAGACGTACTCGTCTGGAAGGGAAACACCGCGCCGGGCGTTAGCGCGAGGGCGGAACGCTGCCCCTTTGTCAAAATACGCTCGAAGCGAAAAAGATAAATCGTTGTAACAGCGTTATCGCAAAACACGCGTCTTGCAAATTCGCCTGCTCGTGCCAGGATTTGTTTTCCCCCCCTTACGCCTCTCAGCCCCTCTTCCCTCCGAGAACTTCCACTTCCGACGGAGTTCATCCCTTATTCCCTCGCCCGGGGAAAGCCGCGGCAACTCAACGCAAATCTTTTACAAAGAACCCCCAGAGCAGCCGGGAGCGATTTGCGGGGAGCCTGAACACCCCACGCGCTTGGCGCCGAGTACGGCTTCGGCCAGCGAGATCTTTAACGCCGAGGAGCGGGCGGGGAGGGGTACAGGCTGCAGCAGCTAACGCTCGCTCTTATTTTCACCAGCTTTTCCCCCAAATCCCCACCGATCCCGGCGGAACGGGCTGACGCTGTCCCGCCCTGAGCACCGCGGGGTACGGAGACCTGATGCCCAGGCTCTGAAGAGGAGGAAAACGTCGAAAACCAAGCGTACGGGTACAAAAGGTGGATGGGCAACAGAAATAATTCGTCTCCCACCTGGTTTCTCCTTCGCCAGTTGCTTGTCGAGCGCCAACATGGTCTTTTCTTCCTGTATAAACATGCGGTCGATCATCACCATCTCCGCAGAAGGACTGACTCTCTGCAGAGGAAGAGAAAAGGAGGAGGGAGAGGAGAGGAGAGGGACGGGGAGGAAGAGCGGCCGCGGTTACACATCACCACCTTCACACACTCTGTTATTCTTCCAGGTTTTTTCCCATCCCCGGCCATAAAGAGCGACGACGGCTCGACGCAGAGCTGAACCCGCGGCAAGACGAGCACCGATCGCTCGCAAAAACCGGACCGAGCCGACGGCAGGGAGAGGAAAGCTTTCCCATTTCGGCAAAAATCCAGGGGCTGAGCCCCCGCCGACCCCACCGCGGCCGGACGGAGCCCGAGACGGCGCTCAGTTGGAACCAGGGAAGCCGCGGATCGATCCGAGCAGCCCACGTCGGAGAAAACAACGGCGTTTCTCGCCCCGCCAGCGAGACTGGAGAAGGCAAGGACGCCGGACTCACCCGAGACTCCTCTAAGAGCAGCAGGCGGTACTTGTTCAGCATCGCTTGCGTCCGCTTTAGCAGCTGGGTGGACACCACTTCAAACTCCTCGTCCACTGCGAGGAAGAGGAGGGTGGGGAGAAAAAGCAAGCTCGTGTCACAAGGCAAAGGCAGGTACGGGGTCGGTGGCTCTTTAGCATGACCGTTTTCAGCGGGCGCACCCCGGGGGAGACCCTGACAAAAGGGGCGCGGTGGAATTTTTAACGGCTGTGATCGTAAGGAATCTGCTGAGGTCTGTTTTAGTGATTCCTCAAAACACACGGAGACCGGGAGAAAAAACTTTCAGGTAGCTTTGCACTGCTCCGGGTCAGAAACCCTGGAAAACTCCAAATACATCGCCTCGGGAATTGACGTTTTTCGAGAGCGGAGGCATAGATAGTTTCCCCATTTTCTTTTAGTACTCAAAACCCCGCTTTTTGTTAAAGCTCAAGCCGCTATCCTCACGTTTTAGCAGCCCCGGAGAGCCGCGCGCCGAGCCGGGAGGACTTACCCTTCCTGTAGTCTTGCGCAGAGGGCAGCATCCCCTGGTAGACGTGGTAGGGCAGGAGCCGCTGCAAGGCGTCGTCGAAGGAGCGGAACGACGTCTTGTAGTCGGGATGCAGCACCGCGCCCTGGTGCTTGTGCAGCTGCTCCAGGAAACTGGAAGGAGGGAGAAGAGGGAAAACTGCTGGAGGGGTGTGCGTTTGACGTGCGAAATTCCCCATTAACGGCATCACGCGGAGGAAGGGCCGCGGAGGAATCCTGCGGGAAACCTCAGCTTTGACGGTCGCGACCGCGTGCCACCGCACGACCCTCGGCCACGCTCCGGTGAAACGGCTTAACGTCTCCGGGGCAGAGCGGCGGCAACACGGGGACCCCCGAAGGGGCACTCCCTTGGTGCCAATTCGCCCAAAATACACCACGGTGACGAAGGCAGCGGCGGCAGCGAGGCGTTCTCCGATGTTTTAACTTATCGACCCCGCCGCGGCGCACTCACCAAGCTTCCTTGCTGGGCTGTAGTGTCGGGGCTTTCTTCAGACCGAGCTTGCTGTCGTACTGGTGGGAGAAGAAAGGACAGGGGTGAGAGGGGACGCCGGCGACGCGCCGGGTTTAACGCGCGCCGACAGCCGGACCGAGCCAGCGCTGGGGGGGATTCATCCTCTTTTGAGGGAATTGAGATGCCGGAGGGAAACTGGGGAGACCGGCAACTGCTCTAGGGAGAAAGAAAACGGATTGAATTGGTTTAGAAGTGGGGGCAAGAGTGAAAGGGGAAAGCGCGGATTACCACGGATTTTAAGTCCGGAGGAAGGCTTCTGCTCGCTCTGACAAAACGGCTTTTGGTGTATTTAGAGTACACTTATATATAAATTGGTATATATGTACCAAATATACCAACATACAACTCTACTGAGTTTACTTATTTCTGTATTTTTCTATTTTGGTTATTTAGAGGTCCCACACGATGGGGATGCGCGAACAAGCCGCGAATAAACCTCGCTGCTTTCAAGGACGGAGCTTGGCGGTCGCCAGCCCCGCGAGGCGCGCCACGTCGTCCCCGCGAGATCGCTCCTCGGCAGAGCTCTGCCCACAGGCTCCTCCTTTAAAAACCCCGGCGCGCATCGGCGTGAGCTCACCAGCTGCTGGCCTTGCACGGGGACCGAGGGGACGAGCTGCGATAATCCTTTCCCAACAACCTGGATCTGCAGGGGACCCTTCCCGAGGTTCAGGCCCGAGACAGAACTGATGACGCCAGGCTTAGTCTGCGGAAGAAACGGGAAGAAAAATCGCTTTATTTAGACTCCCGGAGCGATTTCACCCAATAACGCCTAATTGCCGAAACACGCCTGCCAAGACAACGGCGGCCGTTGGCGAAAGAGCTCGCAGGCGGCTTCCTCGCTGCTCAGGTGTAAAGTCGAAGGTGTATTTTTGCATAAAAACAGAATTTTTCTAGCTTGCGCTTCCAGAGATCTACGTCAACGGCCCTGACGTCCTGTTAAATCACCCCTAAGAAACTGATTCCCTTAAAGAGGAAGAGAGCAGCCCCCCCTCCCCAAAAGTTTCATTAATATTGGTGGGAATGGCTAATTTTGTATCTTCTTCAGAGGTTCACAGCACTTTAAAAGTGGGGGGAAAAAAAGAAGTTTCTGGAAAGGAACTCTTCCTTTTCGATAAAGCGGAGGGGAAGGCTGACAGATTTGTTTACTCTCAAGGTGGAAAACTTGGGAATAAAATGGCAAAACCATGAAAAACGCTTCCTCACCTGAACCGGCTGCTGTATGGCGAGAGGCGTTCCTGCCTTCCCCTGGGCTGCAGCCCCTTTCCCAGCAGAAATCGGCGCGGAAACGCTGGAGAAGGTTTTACTCTCTGCCGGAACCGGGGCGGTAATACCTAGCAAACGTGAACCGGACGGGGGTTTCGTGTTTAAGTTCAAACCCAGATAATAAATAACGACGTCCTGGATTTCCCCCCAGCACGTTTCAGCCCCAAAGACCGAGCTTTATCCAAAAAAACCCGAGCGCGAATGAGCAGCGGCGTTTGATCGCCCCGCGCCTGGCTCCCCGCGCTGACGGCTTGCACCCCACCGCCCTTCTCCTGCACGCGAAGCATCGCTTCAGCGGCTTGGCTCTCCCAAAACCAGGGCGAGGGGATGCTCGCGCACCGCCACGCTGGCGGTCCGGGATGCTCGCGGTCCGGGATGCCCTCCCGTGTTTTTCTCTGCCCGAGCGTTGGAGCCAGCGGCACGAACCTGCGGTGGAAGGCGGGAGGGCGGCGGGCGCGTGGCTGTGCGCAGGGGCCGGCGTCGTCGTCACCGCCACCGGCTGCCCCTGGCCGCTCACCAGGACGGAGGAGGACGGGCTGCTGAACTGGCTGAGCGCCGGGGAGGCCTGGCTGGTGGGAGGCTGCTGCTTCGTTTGCAGGATGATCCCCTGGGGCACCTGCGTGGCACAAAAAAACAACCCCCCCCGAAGTTGAAAACGTGCCCTAAACCCATCGATTTTTAACCCGCGGGTACCATCGATTCAGCACCGTCGCACGAGGCGGGAAGGGACCGTTTGCTGCGCTGGCCCCGTCCGTCCCCCAACCTCCGCGCTGGGAGACGGACGCGAGAGAAGTAAAAAAAGAGGCGCCCGCTGAGCTCCCCGCCTCCAGCTCCGCTGGTGCCCGGGGTCTAAACCACCGGAGCGGGCCCCGCGCGCTCGAGAAGAGCAAATCGCGTCCTCACAAGGGGAGTTTAAGTTAATACGCAGTTAAATAAAACCGAGCTCAAGCGCTGCCCTTTTCATCCCCTGTTCCTCTTCCTCCCCAAGTGAATATAAAATAAATAACTGCAGGTTAATTTTAGAAGCCTGGTTTTTTCGGGTACTTCACTGGGAGGTCCCTGACGTCCCGGCTCCGTCAGCGAGGCGCCCTTAACGAGGGCTGGACCGGTCCCCGAGCGTCCCCTGGGAACACCTGCACCCCCAGACCCAGCCTGAACACCTGCACCCCCCGCCCCAATCACAAACTCGGGCAGGATTCGGCCCCTGCCCGGGCAGGACAGGTCTCGGGGGACGCTTGTCACGGGAGAACGGGGCACGTTTTTCTTTCTGTCATCGCAAACGCCTTCTCCTCGTCTTATTCACAAACCAACACATCAATCGCATCCCTGGGAGACGCCTCTCCTACAAGCGCTATACGTCAAGGTATGCACGTGCATTCCTGCGACGACAGGCGGCACAGCCAGACGTAACCCACGGCACAAACCCACTCGGCACCCCAAAACCCCCCGAAGAAGAAGGGGGCTGCGCCGAGGAAGCAGCACCCGCTTCAGCTCTACGGCAGAAGCCCCCGGGACCTGCCTGGGAGGAACTGGAGGGGTTTTGCTTCCGATTTTTGCCTTTAATCCCTCGGCTCCCCGGCGGCGGGAGGCTCACGGCCGCGCTTTGCCACGCTACCTCCCCTCCTGACCTACGCCCGGCGTGAGACCCTCGACGGTGCTTATTTACCTGCTGGAACCTGTCCAGTATTTGCTTCGGCTGAGGAGCGGGGTTGGGGATGGCCGGGAGGGTTTGGAATTGGCTCGGGACCATCGGAAAGCTCCTCGGCTGCTCCGCGGTTAGGTGGAGAGCGTGGGTGGGAGTGGGGGGCTTGATCTGGCCCTGGGAGGGGAACTGCAGCTGGAAGTGGGGGGAGTGGGCGTGCTGGACCTCCGCCGGCGCCGGGAGCTGGACCTGGAGCTGCGCCGGCGGCGGGGCGGCTTCTGCCTGCGCCGGCGGCGGCTGGAAGGGCGGCTGGGGCTGGGAGGGTGGGCGCAGGGGGTGCTGCCCCCCGCCAAGGGGGGACGAGGCCAGCTGGTTCTGGATGACGTAGAGGCTGGGCATGGGCGCCTGGGGGGTGCAGGAGCGGGAGAGCGGCTCGGAGGGGGGCCGGGAGAGGGTCTGCGGCTGGGAGGGGGGGCGCGAGTGGGGCCGCGAGGGCGGGCGGGAGAGGGGCTGGGGCTGGGAGGGGGGCCGGGAGGGGTGGGGGGACTGCATCTGGGGGAGGTGGGCGGCCGGGAGCTGCGGGCTCTCCCCCAGGGGAGGATGAGGTAGCGAAGGGGACGGGGAGGCTCCAGGGAGCTTCTGCTGCCCTGCAGGTAACTGAAACAGAGAAGGAAAGAGGAAGAAGTTAGTCGAAGCTCGGAAGGAGTTTTGCCCTCAAAGTCGCCCACGGGTTTTCTGGGCTCCGTCAAACGCGCCGGCGAACCGCGCCGGCGCGACCCGCTCTGAAAGCGGCTCGGCAGACGGCTCGTAGGGCATCTCTGCCTCCTGCGGTTAACGAAGCCCCGGGAAGACGAGCTCCCGCTCTCGGCCGGTCTGCCCTAGCACCCTTCCCTAAGCGCCCTGGGTAACGCTGCTGGGGCAGCCCCCGGCCCAGCCGGGGGTGCTGGGAGGGGGGCACGGCACCGCCGCCGGACTTCCCGGCCCCGAGCGCGCCCCAACGTCGCTTTTAAAAGCGTTTTTAGGGTCAGGGTAAGGTAAAACTGCAGGAGGGCATCTACCCCGGCTTCACCTGGGCTTCCAAAAGCAGCTCCACGCCGTGGCCGTGTCAGCCGGGGCCCCCGGGCCAGGGTGCCCAGCCCATCCAGCCTCCCCGTGAGCCCAGGGAGGAAGTGTTTTCTGGTTTTCTTCCCCAAAAACAGCCTCACCACTGCCCCCAGGACTGGCCGGAGCGATGCTCGGATGTGTCCCGCCCTCCTTTCCCACCGCAGCCGATGCAAACCTGAGGCTGCCGCTCCCCTGGAGATGGGGGTCAGTGGCCATCGGCTCCCCACAGCGCTGCTGGAGCAGCTAACGCCGTCCGGGGCTTAACGAGGACGGCCCTAATGCAGCATCCCGCTATTTAAATTTCTGGGGAGAGATTCACCCCGGGAGCTGCGCCCTCCCTCTGCCTCAAAATATCCCTCTGACTAACCACAGTTATAGGACTTCGTAACTACCAATCGCTAGGGAAATATAAAGAATTGGGGGGAAAAAAAAAGTAATGAAGCCTCTGTCAGGGACAAAAATGCACCAGACAGCGGCTGGCGAGCGTGAAGGGAGAGGAGAAGAAAAAGCAACGCAGGGCGGCAGCAGCAGCTTTCAGGGTTAGTCAGGACCTGCAGGCAAGCGAGCGGGAGCAGCTGGAGCTCGGAGGGGAGACGGATGGACAGAGGGACGGACGGTGGGGTGGCTGGCAGGGGGAGGAGAGCCGCAGCCCGGCTGCGGGGCGGCTGGGCGGCATCCCCACCTCTGGGCGGAGAGGGGACTCCCGCAGCCCCCCGACTTCGGCCGCCGCTCGCCCGTCCTGCACGCCCGGGGCTGAGAGTTGCGGTTTTGGGGTGTAAAGGGCTGAAAACCCCCAAATGGCCGGCCCGGTGGCCCGGCGGCGGTGGCAGCTCGCCTTCGCCAAGCGATAAATTACCGGAGTCCACTTAATTCTGGCCGCCGAGCTGCCGGGCGCAGGAGGGAGCAACCTGCCGTGCTCAGAGCGCTTCTCCCCCCTTCTCCTTTCCGCCACGGCGAGCGGAGCGGAGCAAACCCGGCTGCTTCGCTTCGACAGCAAAACCGCGGCCGTTTGTTGGCTACACACAGATCCAGCAGAGAAAACCGGACCGGAGGAAGAGCTTGGAGGCTTTAAAGACGAGCAGGGCGAAAATAAACGCCGGGAGATGTCTGACGTCACCAGAACCCTCTGCTGTGGCACGCGCGATGCGCTCCAGCGCACGGTTTTCCGCTGCCGGATCAGTTTTCCGTACAGCAGCACGCTCCGTGCACGGGTGAGGCGCCCGGGGCACATTTAGCCGCGACCGCCTTTACGGGTCCCTCCTCCTTCTCCTGCCTCTCGCCGCATCCAGCCCCGCGCTCTTCCCGGCACCGCTACACCTACTTCATCGGCAAGGCGGCTGCCGAAGAGAAAACCGCGGCTGCTCTCGGCGCGGGACGCGGGCACCGCGGCTGCCAGGGCTCAGGGCTGGCGGGAGAGGCAGGAGGGTGCCGGTGCGGCGGGCGAGGGAAACAGCTCTCTCTGGAGGTGGGAGAGGACTTTGCAGGGGGACCGGTCGCGTCCGAACACAGTCCGATAACGCAACCGCAGCGATATTTAGCGCCATCGCGGATTTAGGCACATCCCGGCAAAACGCCTGCCGTGAAACGCAGGAGAACCCCCGGACCGTTCCGACTACTCTAGCCGGCGCCTCAACCTGCGTTACGTGGTAAATAGAGACAAAAGCTGGCGGAGCCGGGGTGCGTCGCGCGTGCCAAGCCCTGCGCTTCGGCTTCTCCCGACGGCGGGAAGGGTTTTCTCTATTTCCGGGAAGGGTTTTCTCTGTTTCCGAATCTCGGGGGGGTTGTGAGTTCCTCAAACCCCCGGTGACGGCTCGAACCGTAACCCTTTACTCACAGGCAGGCGCCTGGTTTTAATTACGCTGAAATACCGGGAGGTGACTGCCAACGTCAAGCCCGAATACCCTGAAAGACGTAGCCGTGCCGCTAGCTACGCCAAAAAAAGTTCAAATGAGAAATTTAAAGCTTCCCACTACTGAAATAATAGTAATAAAAAAAACGCAGAGAGCACGCTCGCTCGCTTCCCCTTTCTTTCTCTGATAACTCAGCAACTATGGTAGGTTATGGACCAGCACCCGCCTTTACGAATACGAGTTTAAGAATAAAGAAAACCCACAACGGTTCAAATCTGGCGTCTAAAAGGTCACCAAAGCCTTTACCAACGTTGGTAACACCAGCTGAGATGCCCGCAGCCCTCGCTGGACCCACCTCGACCTCCTCGCGCCGCCGGTACACGGGTGGGTAGCACACAACGCGTCTGCAGCGGGGACTCTTGCAAAAAGACGCTGCGTGTTCCCGTCCACCCGGCCGCTGTCGTTGCTTCTGGAGCCGCCCGATTATTTTTACAGGTCCGACTCGAACTAACGGAGGTAGAAAACCCTGAGGGGGAAAGCAGGACCGATGCCGCGGGCTGAGCTCAACCCTGAGCCGCAGAGGGAGCAGGGGGACAAAGCGGACACCGGGTCCACGCCGACCCCTCTGTGCCGCGGCGGTGGCTTTGGTGACCTGGACGGACCCGTCACCAGCTCCTCCTTCCAAAGACAAGGTGACGGCACCCGAGCGCACGCAGAGCGGCCCTGAGCCGCACTCATTGCTCCTGGCAACTTTAAATTTAAACACCTACTGAGGAAGCGAATTGCCCTACGGCCGGAAGACAACGCGTAAAGAATTAAGGCTACGCAGGAGCGCTTCTAGCACGTACGGCGTGCAAAGCAAGCCCAAAAGCCGGGCTCTCCAGAGCCCGCCGCGCTCGGTGTCGGTCTCCAAACCCCCGAGGGGCTGCAACACCGCGGCCACCGCCCAGAAGGGCTCTACTTGCCTGCTGGAGGAACATCTGCATGGAGTCCTGGTTGATGACGGCTCCGGCGGCTGCCTGCCCCAGGATGATCTTCTCCGGGCTGGAGGCCAAGCTGGGGCTGGGCTGGGACGTCACGGGCTGCTGGGCGGGCGGCGGCGGCGGCACGTTGAGCTGGAGCGGAGCGGGCTGCTGGGGGGCGGTTTGGACGGTGAGGATGGGGGACTGGTCGGCGCTGGGCAGCAGACCGGCGCCCGAGGCGGGCTGCGGCTGGACAAGGCCGGGGCTTTGGCTGCTGGTGGCGGGGGAGGCTTGGATGCTCACCGCTTGGCCGAGGTTCTCGGTGGCGTTGAGCATGGCCACCTGGTTGGGCAGCGTCACTCCCTGGATCACCGTCTGGCCCGTCTGGCCCAGCGAGGCGGCCACGGAGGGTTGGCTCTGCGTGGTCAAGCTGCCCGCCAGGGAAACGGGCATCTGGAAGAGAGCCGGCTGACCCACCTGGCCGGGCTGGAGCTGGATGGGAGCCGAGAGGATGTGAGCGGTGCCGTGGGCGTTCTGCGAGGTGAGCACCTGGCCCAGGTTCAGCTGGCTGGCGATGTTCTGGTTGGTGAGGATCTGGGCCGGCAAGGCTTGGTTGGTAATCAGCTGCCCGCCCGGCCCTTGGCTAGTTATGATATGGGCTTGCCCGCCGGGGTGGGAGGCGGTCAGGATCTGCCCTCCCATGTTGGCCTGCAGGGCGGAGAGCTGCTGGGGGATCTGCACGGCGGAGGCGCCCGCCAGCTGCCCGGGGAGGAGGAACTGGTTCTGGCCCTGCAGCATGGCCTGCGGGACGTGCTGGGCGGGGATGACGATGCTGCTGCCCTGGTTCAGCAAGTGGACGCTCATGGGCTTGCTGAGGGCTTGCTGCTGCGGCGGCGGCTGCTTGAAGACGTTGGCCGGAAGCCCTTGGGGGAAGCCCGACAGCACCACGTTCTGCCCGGGCTTGCTGGCCATGAAGGTCAGGTTCTGCTGGGCCTTCTGCTGCTGCAGGGCGGCTTCGTTCTGGATGGTCAGGGTGGTGTTGTTGGAACCGAAGGGCTTGGGGGTGATCTGGTACAGTTTCTGCTGGAGGACGCCCGCGGGTTTGGGCTGAATCGGGGTGGGCGTCCTGTGAATGATGACGTTCTGGGCCTGCACCAAGGGGCTGCTCAAGTTGGAGGTGACGGTGAGCGGCTGGGAGCCCTGAGTCCCGGAGACGCTCCCGAACATGGAGTTCCCGTTCAGCGTCGTGGTGGCCACCGTCGGCAGGTTCTTCTGGATGACGAGACCGGCGCTCTGCGGAGAGACCCCCGTGGAGGCCAGGGTGACCTGCTGCTGCTCGGGCGCCGTCTGGGTGATGTAGCTGCCGACGGGCATGGTGGCCACTTGGGAGGGCTGAACCTGCTTGGCGATGATCTGCTGCGCTGGCTGGTTGATGGCCATCACCTGCTGCCCCACCACCTGAATCGGCCCGATTCCCAGCGTCCCGCCGGGGCTGCCGTTGGGCAAGCCCTGGAGGTTGGAGATGGGCTGGATGGTGACGTTCCCCAAGCCGACCTGCTGGAGGAAAGGCTGAACGCTGATGGCCTTGTTGACGACATCTGCTCCTACCGACTGCTGCACCAGGGCTTGGTGCGTCAGGACGGCGGGTTGCTGCAGCCCGATCAGGTCGGCCCCGCCGGAGAAGATCTGCGGGGTGCCGTCGGAGGCCGTCTGCACCACCGGCTGAAGGGTGGGAAGCTGGAAGGAGCCCAGGTCCAGCTCGGCCTCCGCCTCCAGCGTCTGCTCGGTGATGTTCGCCTCTTGCAGGCTCTGCTGGAGGATGTCGCAGGGCTGGTCCGAGTTCTGCAGGTTCGCCCCGCTGCTGGACGGCGACCCCAGGATGTCATCTTCTAGAAAGTCGAGGTCCACGCTGGTCGTGGGCTGACTCTGCTCGGTGCTCAGGTGGTTGCCGGAGGACTCTTGTACGTGCAGCTGGGAGACGGCAGGTCAGAGGGGAGGAGAAAGAAGAAGGCATTGAGCTCAAGCAGGGGGAAGAGGGCTTCAGGTCAACCGCTCGACAGCTTTCGCGAGAGAGGAGCGGGCGAACAGTGCCCTCACCGCGATTCGCTAAGCGCGGAGAGCGTTTTGGCGTCCCTGGGAGAGCCTAAATGAACGCGGGGCGTCGTTTGAGAGCAGGCGAGACGGCCGTCAAGCGACTTGCTTTAAGCAAGGGCGGGGGCCGAGGGCAGAGCTGGTTAACGGCATCCCGAGGACGGTTTAACCAAGTTTTCACACGTTAAGCCACTCCATCGCCACCAAATATAAGGGTTGAGAATGCGCTCCTCACCTTTCTTGCTCTTAAAAAATCAAGCTGCGGTCGGGGTGGGAAGGGGAAATCTCATATTCTGGAAACAAGCCTAAAAACTCCACGAGAACCCGGCCCTTTTCTTGCAAGAGACATGCAAGCAGCAGCCGAGTTAAGTCGGACAGGCGCTGCAGCGGGTCGCTATAGGGGGCCCTCCTATAGCGAGGGCGTAGGAAGGGTGTCCCTGGGCAAGCACCTCGCGCGCGGCAAAGGCCGCGTGGGGCAGAACCACGAAGTAACGGAAAAGCAACACGCAGCCTGACCTTGGACCCCGCCGGCTCTGTGCGGGTGAGTTTCGTAAAACACGGGTCTACTAGGAAGTTAAAAAGTAAAATAAAACAAAGAAAAAAATCAGAGGAGAAGTAAACCTCGACTGCGAGATAAATTTATCAGTTATAAAGCATCGGCAGCTTTACCCAAAGTCCTTGTAAAAAAATAAAGCGCAACGGAAGAAAAAAAAATTAATAATAAAAAAATCAAGACTCTTATTACAAGGTAACGGGAAATAAGAGAAAAAAAAGATTAAAAAAAAAAAGAGACCTTCATGCTTGAATGTTATCCATGCAGAGTAACCCATGCTCTTGGGGGAAAAGAAAAAAATAAAGAGGATTTTTCGAATCTACTTCCACACGTTTCACCTTCGCCGTAGCCTGCAAGGAAAGGGAGCGCTCCAGCCCGGGGGGGAGCTAAGAGGAAGGGGGTTATTCCTCTCCCCAACTTTTTTAAGCATTCTTCCAAATCATCTCTACCGCCTTTGAGGTGTGCGAGCACGGTTACGCCTTTCTCCTTCTCCACCTGATCTTCTATCCTCAAAGCCTTTCCCAGACTTTGTATCTGCACGTGAAAGCAGCTTTTCTCCCCCGATATATGGGGAATCTGTTGGAGCTATTTCTCTATAAATCTTGGGGAATAAACCCTGCGTCCTGCCTCTTTTGCTGGACCTGGGAAACGGATGAAAAACAAGCCTACAAAACAAAAAAAGGGGAAAAAAAAAAAAGGAAAGGTTTCTAAGCTGCCATTCCCCAAGTATAAATTAAAAAAATACATACCCCAGCACCTTCAAAAAAGGCACTGGCTGCATCTCCTGTGTTGTCCAGGAGATCATCACTGTCAATCTGTAATTAAAAAGATTTTATTTACTTTCTTTAGATATAGTATGGAAAAAAAAAATGGAAAAAAAAAAAAAATACGAGTGCAGTTGCTGACGGGCAGCCCCTGGAAAGCGCTGAGCTCTCACCCGGGGGCAGCGGTGGGGCAGCGTCCCTCCCCGTACCCTGCCGGCAGGCACCCCGTTTCGGCTCCAAGTGCCCCAAAACCCCGACCGGCTGCTCCGCACGGGCGGCGGCGGGAGCTGCCGGTCCGAGGGCTGCCCGGTGCGCTTGGCCGGGGTCCTAAAAAGTCCTAAAAACTAAAAGAATCCTGAACTTGGGGGTTTCTTTCTTTAGAAAAACTCATTGTTTACTAAAAAAACCCATAAAATACGGAAGTTTGCGTTAAAGTGTTTGGTGAATAGAAACGAGTCGTCGCTCACCTTTTCGGATCCATGTAAAAAATCGTTCAAGGCCTGAGGATCGCTGCAAAACAACACACGAAACCGTTTAGGGATGCAACACGTGACCCGCGTTGAGTCGGGAGGGAAACGCGTGTTTCTAATTAATGCATTAACGTAACACTGAACGCTCTTAAGCGCAGTAACTAATGACGTACGCCGATTTATATTCAACGGCTGTGCTTTATTACAGATGTAAGTTAATGTATAGGTGCTCAGAGAAGGTCAGCGTTCTTCTCCTGGGTCACCAACGCTGCCTTATTCCCCTTCCCCTGTTAATTCTGCAAAGCCCCAATTACCAACACTTTCATAATCACGATAAACCCCTTTGGAAAATTAGCCCGCGCTGGCTGTCGACAGGCAGTTTGTCAAAAAATCCTTTGGGCGGCCCGCTAACGAGCATCCCCAGCCCGGTGCCGCTGACAGCCAGCAAGGGTTGGAGGGCAAAAAAAGTCATAGCTGTTGGCAAAATCCCAGAGAAACGGGATGCATTCACGTCGTAAGTGGGCCAAGCGAAAGGCGGGACGCACGGAGCCTGTCCGTTCCTCGCGTAAAGTCGTGTAAGACCTCCTCCGGCACAGCCCAGAGCCCCCTGAGCTTCACGGGAGGAAACAAACCCATACATCAGGAGGAGTTTATAAGTTTGGGAAGTTTGCAGACCCTTTTTTGAGCACTCCTCGGCTGATTTTTTGGCTCTGGGAGACCCAGCCCGGCACTGGAGAAGCCCCGGTGACCGTTGGGGAAGCACCTACAGACAGAGGGTGGCGGAAACCCCCTTCCCACCCCTCCGCCTTCTCCAAAACAGCAGGAGATGATGACGAACCACCGCAGCGTCCAGCCGACGGCGCGGCACTACTTACCAAATTACATCTAGCAGGCACCGGCCGTCTTCATCATCCATGTCAACTGCAAAGAGCGGAGAGAAACCAGGTTACCGTCAGGAGAGCAGAGGGGCTGGGAGCTGCTCCTTGCTCCCTCCAGCCCGGACACCGCGCTTCGCTTTTCCTCCCCATCCCCAGCGATGATGACGATGATGTTCTGATGGTGGGGGACAGGGGACCGGACCAGAGGACACCCCAACAGGAGGGTCCACCAGTCAGAGGGGTGTCAACCCGCTGCCAGAAACCCCACGAAGTTCAAGAGGACGCTGCGGGCGGGGAGGGACGGGTCGAAGGGATGGGTCGGGGCCACCAGCCGAGAGAAGAGCTTTCCAGAAGAGGACCGCAGCTCAACGTTGGCCGGCAACGTGCCCTGCAGCCACGGTGGCCAACCGAGGCCAGAGGATCACCCAGATGGACTGGAGCACCGAGCGGTGCAAGGTCACGGCCGTCAGCAGGAAAACCGCTGCCCTCTCCCATCTCATTCTCTGCTGGAGAAGCTGGTGGTGGCAAAGCCACCCATCTCCACCATCGTTCCTCGAGCAGCGGTTACGGGGGAGACAACCGGGAAGCCAAAAGCGCGGACAGCTGAGCCCCGCAACCAGCGGCCGAGGGACCCGCTCGTCCCTCCACCGCGCTCAGCCCTCCACCGCGAGCTGCTCGTCCATCCACCGCGAGCTGCTCGTCCCTCCACCGGATAGATTTCACCGGCAGTTCTCCCAACCGGGGGTTAGGTTTCACTCTGAAACCCAAACCGGCAGGTTTTTGCCTTGTTCTCACCCCGCCGAGGGGGACCGGTGACCCCGGCCAGTTGCGCCCCGGCGCAGGATGGTCCTGGATTCTCAACGCCGGGAGCACCGGGAGGCGGCACAAGCCAGAGCCCGGCACCCACAGGCACGGCTTGGCAATAACTGGTATTTAAAACTCGCACGTTTAAGCATTTTTATCCCTAAACTTTTGCTGTGGCAAAACATACCGGGAGGTGTTTTCCTTCAGCAGGTGGAATCGAGGATTTTCGGCCAACAACCTGAGACCGGGCACCAGGCCACCTCCCCGCAAAACCCTTTTGGTGACCAGGTCTGGGAAATGGTGGGGGCCTGGGGTCTTTTTTGGGTTGTTCCCCCTCTTTTCCTCAGATCTGCTCCGCAGCTGTGGTCCGGGCAGGGTTGAAACTCCCTAATGAGACTCAGCTAATAAAAATCGAGGGCGAGGAGAGGGAAAAAAAAGTCAGCTACCTCAGTAGACTATAAAGGAAAAAAAAGCATGGTGAAACTCGGTGCAGGACGAACACGCCTTTCACGGGCTGAAGTTCATGGTTTTGAACAATCTGACTTCAACAGCTCTCTGTCGGCTGTAATTATTTTCAGGACCAGCGAATGAATAATCTAAATACGCCAGCGAAAGCTCCAAGGCTGCTCGACTAATTACTCTGGAGAAGACCCCAACCTGAAGAGCGCGCACCGCTCCACGTATAGACGAGAACGAGACCGTGTATTTTGATTCTTCCACGATTTCAGGCGCTCTGCCGAGTATTTAGGAATAACGGGGCGACAACAGAAACGCAGAACGGAGATTTCCTCCAAGTTCCAGCTGAAATCTTCCCTACACAACATCGCATCTCCCCAAGATGGCAGAGCATCGCTCGCCGGGCTCGGGCCGCACGCCGGTGTTTCTAACTACGCGCCCGGCAAACCGCCGCAATGCCCAAGGCTGAGAAAGCCCGGCTCAGCGCCGCAGAAATCATCCAAAAAATGATGATATTTGTAAAGTTTCCCCCCCGTCTTTGGCTTTCTGCTACAGCCCTCCTGTATCGGCGCCTCGGGGGTGTTACGAATGAAGAGACGCTTTGCCGCTACCTGGATTTCTGCCTTGCCGCTTGGCGATATTGATTACAGACGGCTCACCGGCTTGGGAGGAGGAAACGAAAACCGCTTTTTAGGGCGGTGATGTACAGCGGCCGTGCGACGAGCGGATCCCAACCCCGAAGGCACTCGATGGCCGCACAGGAGTTACGCTCAGGCGGAGCAAGGGCAAGACGCTATTAAATTAGAGCAGGAATATTCTGGATGGTTTTTCAGTTATGAAGCAGTACGGTGCTGAGGCGGGTCAGGTCCGTTATCGCTCATTAACAGACAGGAGGG
Source organism: Gavia stellata (assembly GCF_030936135.1). NCBI lineage: Eukaryota > Metazoa > Chordata > Aves > Gaviiformes > Gaviidae > Gavia > Gavia stellata. Next base: position 428,643 of record NC_082634.1, on the reverse strand, counting down.
AGAGCCGGGGCCTGACTCTTACAAGTAATAATTGAAAAAGAAAAAAAGCGGTATTCAAGAGCAGATGAAAACCCCAGCGGCCTGAATTCGCACCGTAAATACATGATATTCCTTAAATATACGCAATTAAACCGCTTACTTTTATCCGTACACGTCAGGCAAAGGGCACGAGGGAAGAGCTGACGGTGAGCGTCACCTCGGCTGTGTTTGAAGGCGACGTTCTGTTGCTATAGGGAAGGAACGCGTGATGTCATAAATCGTGAGGGGCATCATCGCCGCAGGGCAGGGGAAGGTGTGGCAGGGAAGTTATGAAATCAGCTGATGAAATGTGTTCGAAGCAAAGAAAAAAATGGAGGAACAACAGATTTGCTAGGGGATTTGTTTCTGTGCTGGATTTGACGCACCTTCCCTGTTGTCGAGGTAGAACGAAACCAAAATGTGCCAGCAACACCAAACGGGTGATCAACCGGTGACCTGAGATGGCCCTTTTTACCCCTTTTTAAACTAAAAATAACATCCCTGGGTTGCTTTCATTCGAAACACCAACTCCCTCAACTTCCAGCAGCTTTACTGCTCCCCACCCAGGCGAGAGCAGGGCGGACGGCGTCTCGGTATATGTTGTTTTTCATTTATTTCTACCCACAAAAATGCGCTTACCTATAGCACAAGCGTTTTAAGACTACGCAAGTATTTAAAACTCTTCCGAGATGGGAAGCAGAGGGAAAGCGTTCTTAACGTCGCAGGCGTGATACGGGGTGACGTGCTCTCTCCTTTTTAAAAGGGTAAGCAGAGAGATGAGATCACGGAGGAACGGGAGCGTTTCAGGAGCGTGAATGTAACTCTCTACCCGGGAAATCGTATTTGAGGCTCTTGAACGGAAAAAACCCCGTGTGTCCTCGACATCCTGCCGATTAGTTTCAATTACTCTTGAGGTTTTTTTCCTCCCTGCCGTTTTTGCCGTATTCCACTTAAACGAATGATTTCGCCAACACGCACAACGCCGCTTTTCCCGGCAGCGACCAGCCCGCACACTCCGCAGAGGACTTTAAGTCTTCGAAACTCTTTCAAACTTTAATCCTCGCGTCGTCCGGCGAGAGCGTCGCACAGCTGAGAACCTGCAAGCTGAGAGAAGTTGGGGAATCTAAAATACTTTTAAAAAGAATAAAAAGTCAGTGTAAGCACCTACTAACGTTATTTCATGTCTGAGTCAGGCTCCTAACACTACCATCGAGGGGGAAAGTCGGTTTCTAAAAGAGAGAGCACTGTCCATGGCAGATATATTTAGAGTATTTGGTAGCAGGACGGAGAGACAATGTGATCCAGCAAACGGGTCACGAGGTAAGAACTCCCAGGCCCTGGATCTATTCCCACTACTGACCTTGCCCCGCACTTAACGTTCGCGTGCTTTCCTCCTCCGTAAAATCAAAATCGGGACCGCAGCGCTTCGGAAATGCGTCGGGATCTGTGGGTGAACATCCGTAGACAAACTGTCTTAAATAAGCTCGTTTCTTTACTGCCGTTAAATGCGTATCCGTACGCGTAAAATACCAGGCTGCTGTTTAATTACGGCGAGGGAGCTGGTAAAACACGTGGCACTTTCACTGAAGGCGACAAGTCACCTTCGGCGAAGCGTTTTTCCTTCCAAAAGCCGAGTACAGTGAAATGAGAGGGGAAAAAAACCCGCCCTCAGTGTTAGCATCCCACATTCATTTTGATCGTCGACATTAAATATTAGCTCATCCCGGAAATTAACCAAATACATAGCGGGGGGAAAAAAAGGCAGCCAGAAATCGCTGCTCTTCGCAGTACGACGCCGGCCACAAAGCGAAACAACCCTTCGAAAAGCACAGCAAAAGGCAACCAGGAAACTTTCTAACGCGCAAAGATGTTTTACAGCCCCATTTTGCTTTCACGCTGGATGGCGTTTTTCCCCATTTTGTTTGCGAGAGCGCAGAAGAACATATTTTTGGCAGAAGCCGTGTTGAAGTGTTTCAGTAACAGCTGCGCTCTGCGTGCTGAACCGACGGCAACAACATCAGACGCCGCAGCGTCTTCTGCGGGTCCTCGCTCCGCTCCGCGCAGAGGGATGCTTCGTGCCAACGGTAGCTCTGACTCGATTTTATTATACGATAACACTCGACGTCAGCCTATTTTTAGATCTCGCACGCACGCCACACGCTCGCAAAGCTGGGAATGGTAGCGTGATGTAAGGAAAAGCCTTTCGCCGGCATAAACGCAACGGGAAGGAAAACACTGAACTTTACATCCTGGTAAGCTCTTGAAGAGGAGACAGAAAAAAAAAACCCAACCACTTCGCAGAGATTACAAGCGGTTTTCCTTCTCCCACAGCAGAGGCAAGCCGCATCCCTAATTCCCAGATCATCCCGGTGAGATCTCGTTAGGAAAAGCAGCCCCCCGCCCCGTCAAATCCAGGAAAGATGAGGGCACAGACCGAGGCGGACCTGCGGAGCAAGGTCACCAGAAAAGGCAACAGGGTTTAGTATTTCCAGCCCGCGGTTTGCAAACAGGAAAGGAAAGAACCTTTGCTGCCTCTAAAGTGCAATTTCCTCCTTGAACGTGCCCAAACTTTTGGCGTTTGGTGGCAAGAACTGCCCGGCCTCGCCTTGCAGCCCTGGGGTCACTTCCCTCCCCGCGGAGGAGAGCGCAGAGCCGGGTTTCGCTTTCGGTCTGACGAGCCTTGTCCCGACCGCAGCCGCGAGTCTCCCGTCTGCCGAAGGACGAGCCGGGAGAAGCTCGTTCCTGGTGGGCGAGAGGGACTCCGCGGAGGTACGGAGAGGAAGGATCGCTGGTGCCGTTTCACCGGCGCTGCCCTGCGCCCGAGGGAGGCAACAGCCAGCGGCGACGGGGCCAAAATTGAACGTGGTGACGGAAATACGGGCCCTTTGGAGTCCTATCTGCAGCCTGCTCCTTAATTGTTAATTATTCTTTGTTTTATCATATTTAAGACACTACAATCATTACTCCTCTGTGATTTAGCTTCCCTTTGTAATTAGAGATAACGATTAGAATGTATTTTGTATTACACCAGGAACGTTTGAGATAACTCTCTGGAAAGCTGAGGACACCCCGGACCGCCCAAAGACAAGGAGCGGAAGGAGGCTGCCGGCTGCCAGCCTCAGACCCTCCCCGGCACGGGTAAATCACCGGGGCTGGCACCAAAACGCAGCTGCCGTCGGCTTCAAGCCACAAATTACCTTTGCAAGACTCGGGGAGAACGGGCGTCCGAGCCCAGGAGCGATTCAGTTCACGGTATCGGGGCGGAAAAGGCCTCATCCTACTAACGAGACGCGGCGGTTGTTAGAAGTAGATGTAAATGTCATCGCAAAGGTAAACAGGAGTCACGGCAGGACCAAGGAGGGCACGCGAGCGATCGACTCGCTGCTCGGCCACGTCGTTAGGAAACCGCCCTACAAAAGAGGGTCGTTAAAGCCGCCGGCCAGCCGCCGCTCCGCTCCAGCGGCGCCCAGACAAGAGCCTTTCCCCTCGGAGCCCTGCATCGCTTCGCTCAAGCGGTTTCAGAGCTGTGCTTGAAAACGGTTGACAAAAATAACTGGAAACCCTTTTTCCTCCTTGTTTTCCAAGCCAAAAATTACCAGACTATCTAGCAGAAAGGCTTTTCCCTTCTCCTTCCTTTACAGTCTCACCAGTAGCCGAAAGAAGCGTCAAAAAAAGCTCGATACAAAGCATTCCTGGCTGGCCTGGGCTGACCCACGGGCTTGACCGAGACGGCAGAACATCCTCCGGAGGGGCTGGATCCGGCGTCTCCAGTCCAGCCACATCCACAATTCCGTCCCTTCGCTTCAAAAACATTAGGTATTTAAAAGGGCACGGCGCCCGACGTGCCGTTCTCGACGTGAAAGCAAAAACGCTTTCACGTCTGGAGAATTGAGCTGCGCCGTGTTTCACCTCCGCTTCCAGACAATGAACGCTCCACGTTTACCGACAGCGGCAATATCACGGCGACAGATATTGAAAAATCTCGAGCACAAAGCAGCTCCGTGCGACTTACCCGCGGCTCCCTCTGACACTAACTACGACCTTTAAAACACGGGTGGCAGCAACATCAATGAAAGCATTTTTCGTGGTTTTAACAAAGATACAGCAAATCTCTCTACAGAACGCATCAAGTTTTCTTGCGGTCAGGATGCCTGAGCAAACCGTCCGCTTTCGGTTAAATTAATATTTATTACGATGAGGCCAGCTGTCGCAGGAGGAGGCTGGGAAGGGAGACCTCCCCGGCCAAGAGCAATGCTGCTCACGTCCTGCCGGCACCCAGGGCGACGCCGAGGCACCGTACACGCACGCCAACCTCCGTTCTGCAAAAGCTGTTGTATTTCGTAGTCCCTTTTGGGAAAAAAACAAAAGGTCTTGAGAACGTTCGCCAGATAACGGAGGTAAGTCACGATTTAAAGACAGGCGAGGTAAAATACGGAAGCGTTCTCGTGAAATTCAGTTTCCACAAGCTTCGCTGAAGCTTCATCTCTCACAAGCCAGAGCGTTTCTCCTCCAGCTTTCTGAGGTGAGTCAGTGATTAAGCTCTCCGGCAAAGCTCGCTCCCCTTCCCACCAGGCCGATGCCACTTGGCTTACGGGGAAAGAGGACCAGGGAGCGCGAGGGACGTGCGGAACCAGAAAACGAGCAAGGAATCGCACAAAACCAAAACAATCACAACAGGCTCCGACCCTCTGTTGTCTCAAACTCTGTGCAGCCTTTTACACCGGGGCGAGGTGTAAGAGTTATTCAACCGAACGTATGAAGTGGTAGTATTTACGTCTCGTTTACGCAGCCCTCAAGCGAACCGCAGCGCGAAGCGCCCGAGGACGATGGGAATCTTGGTGTGGTTAGCCGGGGACATCCTCGGCTCATCGGGCAGCCAGCGCTCGCAGCTCACAAGACGGTGCTGCTGGAGGGAGTGCCGGCTGACGGCGAGGAGAGGCGAGACATCAAAGCGCCGCTGTACAAGTTGTCATTTGTCTACCGCTTCTGCTAAGGGATCTCTGCGGCACCGAGGAGAGAGAGTCCAGCTGAAAAAGCAGCCCCAGATGTCCCTCGATTGCCAACAAGAAACACGCCTTCCCTCCCTGACAGCGGCCACGTCCCTCGGCCCTTCGACAAGCAGCGCCGGAGCTTTTATTAATTACCCACAGCCGCAGCCTCGTCCGTTAACAGCCTGCTAACGCGCAGTCACCTTGCCGGCTGTTTCCTAGTCATCTTGCCAGGCGTTTTCCCCACCCATACTCTTAAGGCGAGACAAATACAATCTTGAAATACACGTACATGACTTCGAAGCCTGAAAAACGGCTTTCAAGAGGATCTGGCTGCGCTGAGAAACATAGTTGTCGGAAGCTACTTAAGTCGCAGTGGCTTCAGAAAGTTTTACTCATACCGAGCCAACGCTTCTTCCTTCCAGACAGAATCCCTTTTATTCTCTCCACGTTTCGGGCTCTTACCGCAGGGCAAGATCAAATTACACCTAGCGCACAAAGTTTATATCCTCAACACCAATTAAATGTTTTCTTTTCGGTTTTTCGGTTGTATTAAAGTTTACTTTTATTCCTTCCATTTTCTCAGGCTTCCTCTTACCCAGGTCATTGATAAAAACACGCGAGAAGCCGCTGAAGATCAGGGTCTGCTGAGAACATCAGCAGCGCTTTAAAACACGAGGGGTTTCTTTGAGTGAGGAAAAGCAAGTTGAAAAAGGATCAGGGACGAGCGAGCAGAGGACATCCAAACCCACTCGCGAGCGAATTTACGTGAAACAAAGGCAGCGAGGGAAGTCCCAAATATTTCCTCGGCGCGCTCTTTTACGGCATCAACCGTTAATTTATCCCCAACCTCCCGAGAGAACGGCACGAGAAAGCAAAGTCGCTAAAACTAAGGGAGCCCGCTGAACTTTCTCATTCCCGGAATCGCTTGTTTTGTGAGGTTTTGTTTGTCTCCGGCTTCAACGGCCAAATTATCCCTGCGACCCTTGGGAAACCTCTCCCATCACCACCATCGATTTTAACGGTTCCTCTGGCCGAGGGATGATACACTCAGGAACTTTACCGAAACGGAGGTATTTTCATTTATAATCAGGATAAGCTCCGGAGTAGGAGGTAAACCGTGAAACCAAAATTAAGTCAGCAACACACAGCTGCAGCGCTTTCAGACGCCGTAAGAGGTTCTATGACGGGCTCGGTTACGGCCACGGGGGCCTCTCCTGATGGAAACCCCTATTTATTTTACATCACTGTTAACTGAACTTCTGGACTTTCTCCAGGTTTGAGGCCGTGCAGCTTATACTCCAAAAGGAGGGGGAAAAAATAAAATAAAGATACCCATTTTTCGACAGCTCGAGGTGCGTTCACAAATCGTATCGGCCACGACAGGGATTACAAGGGGGTGTGTGAAAAAGGAAACAGCCCCTATTTCGCCGGTATCATCCTCTTTTTTCCAGCGCCCCGGCAGATTTATCTATTATGCAAAAAAGAAGGTGCGCAGGGCGGGTGAGAAGGGCAAACCTCGCAACAAACAAAAGCGTCTTCCGGGGAAGAAAGCTGGAAATTATAATTTCCCCGTAGGGCCGGCATTGAGGGATTTGCAGAGTCTGCAAGAATCCTGCCGGGGAATCGAGGAAATCTCCATTTCAATGCAGGCTCTGCCAGAGGACCGGCAGGAATGCCGCGTCCTCTCCCAGCTGCTTTCACCAGGCTCTCTGCGGAGGACAGGATTTAAGGAAAGGATTCCTCCAGAAATCCATCCGGTGCTCCTGCGTCGAAGCAAACAACCCCCCCAAACCAGAAACTAAAACACGTATGTTTTATTGTCGCGGTGCTAAGAAATATTTGAAATATAAACAGTTACGGGTACTTTTTTCCCGCCCCCCCCGGCAGAAACTTAAAAAAGGCAACAGCCCAGATTCTGAACATACCAGCGACAAACGTCTATTTTTAACAGATCAACTTCGAATCGGCGTTCCCACGTTTCGCCACGCTCCCAGGGATTTCTTAACCCACGGCGTTTTATTCTCACCGTTTGGTACACGTCTTCCACCGGCTCGATCCATTCCGTGCCATAAATCCTTCTCCGACGGTAATTATAAGGCAGCCGTCACCGTATTAGAGGAGAAGGTTATACACGCAAGTCCCCTCAAGTAGCGGAAACTCTGTTTGGAATAGTTTTGGCGACGAGGCCTAACGAGCAGCTTGAAGTAATAAGGGGAAGAGGGAACGAGGTCCAACTTACACCCCAGCTCAATCATCGTAATTAGGGCTCCGTACAGCACCCACAGCCGCTCCAGATGTAATTAAAACACCCTTTTGCCCCACGACATAAACAAAACCCACTGCTCGGAGCGCACCTCTCCAGGCTGAGACGTTTATTAGCGCTATTCCTCCGCAAAAACATGGAAAGGCTTCAGACCTGGGAGCAGCCCTGGCCTTCCCTCCGGTTTTCCACCCCGTCCCAGGACTACTCCTACGGACAGCCCTCGTCTGCCTTCCCACCGCGCGGCTGCGACCTCGTAGGGACCCCGCTACGGCAAAGGGACAGGAGGAGAGCGCTCGTGTTTTACTAACCTCTTCTTTTTAGCAACTCTGTGCCAATTACGGATAGGAGATGAGATACAGAACATATTTGCTTTACGCGGTCATACTGCAAAGGAAAAAAATAGAGAAGGACTATTACACCAGCTACCCCAATAACCTAACAACCCCCCCAAAAGCGTAAACGAGGGGTCTTTAACAGCAACGGCTCAATTTTAAGCGTGAAGGAGCAAGTTGGAAAAGCCACGATGGAATTTGACCAGGAAACAGAAATCCAGGCACGCCAGTGCTACCATCGATCAGCCGTGCTCAAAACCAACACCCGAAATCGAGCATTCCCGGATTCAGGAATTCCTTAAGCCCCTCAAAGCCGAGATCGTGCAATTCCCCTTGATGTTAATCTCTGTTCCTGAGAGGTGAGAGTAAATTATTTAGGCTGCGAGCGCCGAGGATGCAGCGTGCTGTCATGGATACGAGGCTGGTGGGATGCAGAAGTGACCCCCTTAAAGAAGCCAAATCTCCCTCCTCCCAACACCCACGCCGCAGCGCCGCCACGCCACCAAACCGGGCAAGAGGCGCTTAAATATTCCCTTTCAATTAATAACGGGAAACAAGCAGGTGAAAACGCAGCAGCGCGAACCCCGTTCCGCTCTGAAGCGTTGAAAGACGCAGGGAGAAGAGAGCAGGAATAGATCGCTCGCCGTTCCTCAGCACCAAGAGGGATCCCGCGCCAGGCGCCCGCCGCCGACGCGGTTTACCGAAAGTTTAAAGCAATAAATAAGCCTTGCGCGCATCCGAGTACCAACGCCCCTGACCGCTTGACGTTTCCTAATCCTTTACCAGATTGCTGTCCTTGCTGATTTTCTACCGCAACATTTCTTTTCAAACCCTACGCGTCACCGCTTTGGGTGACATCAAAAGCAACCTGCGCCGTTTTAACGTGTTTGCCGGCCCGTCTCTCTCCAGGAGAACGCAAATTTTCCCCTGTCGGGGAAAATCGGAACGGCGAGGATTGGAAATACGCTTATTTTCAATTAAAGGGTTAAGATAGGAATTCCCTGCAATAAAACTTGCTCGGCGTCAGGAAAAGCAGCAGCTCTTGCGGCGCAGCGAGCGAGTTTAAACGTATCGAGCGTCTAATTGTACAGGACCTAGAGGACAGAGAAGGATATTTAAAATTCCCCAGAAATGGACCAAGTCTGTGTACGTCTTCTAAAATTAATTGCCCTAATCCGTCCTCGGTTAATGTATGCCGCCCTAGATAGGAGTAAGTAGTTCTCAAAAGAGGGGTGCATAAATTAGCTCCCCGTATAGCTTAATTCACACAGGCGCTCTGGCTGGAGGTGCCGGTACCGTTTTCTGCCGTTCCTATAACAAAAAAAAAAACCACCCAAACCAAACCCAGTTTGCATATTCTGGAAATTGGGGCTTAGTCTGAATAATCGTGCTGATGATTTTAGCAGTCCCGGTATCAGCTATGGCAGCTGATAGTTAAATGGTAAGTTTTCTGATGCGCTGATTTATAAACATCGTATTCCAGCTGACTAGCTAGAATTATAAACGCAGGAGGATAATAAACAAGTTATAATTGTCTTGGCCCGTCACCATTTTCCTCTAATCTAGAAGTTAGCAGAAAATCTGAAAAGCGGTTGCTCTCTGTGACAAACACCACGGAAATATACAGCATCAGAGAGTCCGGGGCATTTTGCAGCGAATTAAAGTCCAATTCCTCCCGCGCCGTGAAGTACACCGGTAATATTATACCCATTTTAGAGATTACAGCGCTTCGAAAACTCCAGCCACAAGGAATTCAGGTTTCCAACCTCCCCTGAAACTGGAGTGCCCGATTTCCTCAGGCTTCACTGAAAATAGACAGGAAAAAACCCCCGTCTTTTATTACATAAGGGGTGACTATCACATTTTTGAACAGACTCCAGGAGTTCCAATCCCACGAATCTCGAGTAAACAAGTCAAATTTGAGGTGGCCGAGGTTACATTTTTCACATTAAATACTCTTGTAAGGAACTCCGGAGACACTTGTCTCTCGCCGCGCCGCAGAATTCCTTCTCGCAGGCTCCTCAGGACGTCTCCGTTACCGTCGGCTTCCCAACGGCCAGATACACACCATGCTCGGTACCGTACCGACGCAGGCGTTAAGGAACACGTCTTTAAATGCTCCGAGCGGTGTCGGGGCACTTGACGTTTCTTCTTTCTCAGGGGCGAGACGAACAAATCGCAGCAGCAAAGCTGCTGAGGTTCGAGAAGCTTCCGTTGCGCTTCCAGCCCTTCGGTACGGCAGGAGCGTCGTGCCTGCTTCTCCACCCCGCAGGGACGGGACTCCAAGAGCCCGATGGCCCCTGCCCCGACTCCGGGAGGAACCAAAGTCCAGGCGTCTCCTTCAGGGACTTCTTCTCTTCTTTTTTTAAGCTACAAAGATTACGTGGGGAAGGAAAACGGTTTTCTAACTCTTTCAGTAGATGCTCTTGAGCGGGAAAAGACTGGTAAACGAGCCGTTTTGCGCTTACGTCCTCCGTCCCTGGGAAATTATTCGCAACAGAAAGCCGATTCCGAATCGCGCACCCGAAGCTTAAAGCGTTTTATCGCGCCCTCCGTTTTTACGGGGGGGAACCCAACTGCGCGAGACCCCCCGCTTCCCCCCTGAGACTGCCCGGGGAGCGGTAGAAAGAGGAGGAAAACGCAGATTTTGGCTGTCGGCCTCCCTCGAGTCACCGACAGACGGCAGCCGCAGGTGAGGGCTGCTCGAGAACAACCTTGGATGTTTCCTCCTATGGGAGCACCGTTACAAACAAAGTAAAAATATCTGCGTATGGTTCCTGGGTTAACCATCGCCCCAAAAATGATTAAATCCACCAAAGGAACTTCTCCTCCCGCCTCGCGTCACCGTAACTCCTTCAGCATCGATCCGTTTTCACGCCCAGGACAGCCCTTCCCTTGGCGCGGGCAGGAGAAGGCCGCGCCGAGGACGCTCCCAGCGCTGCCCCGTCCTGAGGCGCCGGTGGGAAACGTCCCGTTCCCGGGTCAGGGAACCGTTTTCCTCCCCACGGCGGCGGCGGGGGGGACTCGCACCGTCCCGGGGCCGCCCGCCCTCCCCTCCCCCTGCGCGGCGCAGGACTGACTCGGAGCTTTTTTGCTCGAAATCATTTCCAGACTCGCATTCCCTCGACCGCAGCGGGAGGAGGAATACAATGGGAGGCAAAGCGCTCGCTTTTCGGGGAAGGAGGGGGAAAACTTTCCGGGGCTGGAGCAGGGAGAAGAGGACACAGGGAAGGAGATCGGCAAACACTTGCCGTGCGGAGGAGAAACACCGTTCCCGGTCTGGAAACACCGCTCCCGATTTACCTAGACAAGGAGCAGCCGTCCCGGGTTGCTTTTTGGTTCAAACGTACAGATACCGCCCATCATTTTGGCGTCCGGCGTTATGGTAAAGGTATTTTTCTGCTAGGGAAAGGGGCGACGGCCCTCGCGGACGCGTGACCTCGCTCCAGAGGAGAGGTACATCAGACACGACGGCAGGTCCCCCCGTGGCTCCACGCACCTCCGACCTGGAGGGAAGGCCACCTCCGCCACACAGATTTACGCGTCCCATGCCTCCGACAGCCGGTGCACAAAACCAGGGCGGTTAATATGATAGTGGGGTGCCAGTTTGGTTTTTTTTTTTTATAGGGGGGAGCAAATTTCAGGAAGAAATAAGAGAAAAAGGAGAAATACATTCAACTACACACAGTCCTGTCAGGAAACAGGTCTGAACCCGTAGCATCTCCCCAGAGGCTGGCTGAAAAGCCTTCGGTGGCAACCGCTTTTAATGACGACTGCTAAAGAAAATACACGTTGACAGCTTTCTCGAGTTCTCCCAACAATTTCATAGCCTTCTCTGCAGAAAACACCCGAGAAATCGTTGTCCGAAATGAGCAGAAAAAGGCTTTTTGCAGGTGAACGCCTCATCATGCGCAGATCCGTGACCTTTTCCTCAAAACCACAATGAATGTTTCAACTACTTATGGTAGCAGAAACAACTTTCAAACACGCACTGAATGTAAACTAAAGTGGTTTTGCCCTCCGCCTGCAGCCAGCCCGTCCCACAGCCTCGGCGGCTGCTCCCATTAGCCGCAGCAGAGTCTTGTTTTCGCGGCTGATTTTCAGTCCTCTCTCCGGACAGCGATGAAAATGACAAAAATCAGGTCAATTTGCTGCCGGAGAAGGCGAGGAGCAAGGGCTGGGGGGGGCACAGGAACCAGGGCTCAAAGGAAAAGCGTTAGGAAGTTCAGAGGGGGACAGAGCTGGCCTGAACAGAAGCAGCCCTCGCCATTTCGTGTTCACCCGGAGCCCGTCACCGTACCGTTATTAAGCTCCGGTTTTCATACCGCACGGGGAACGCGGCCGAGGGGAGGGTGAGGAATGGCAAAGGTTTCTTTCACCCTAATAAGCTCGGGCCTATGGGAAACAGGTAACCGAATTTTTCAAGCTTTGTCGAGTCCTTGCCCGGCTGCCGCCGGTCGGGAGGAGGAAAGGGCCTCAACGGAGGAAGACGAGGCTCCCGCTCGCAGGAACGCACCAGCACCGGCTCCAGGAGCGTGGGATCGCTCCGGCACAGCCGTGGCTTTGACTCCCTGTTGGAGGATTTTGAAGTATTTCGGCCATCAAATAGCAACATTCAAGACAAATCTGTACCGTAACGGAGAAAGCAGCAGCTCCGGAGAAAGGCTGCCCGGGCGAGAGCTCTGCCTGCGCCACAGGGGCTGTGCCAGACCCTCCGCTCCGGCTGCAGAGCCGGGATGTAACTCGGGGCAGAGCCCGGAGGGATCTCCGGAGCGCAGGTACTGCCCCTCCACGAGCTCCTGACGGGGGTTCTGAGGATGGCCGGCGGTACGTGAAGGACACGCGAGCCTGGCTAGGCTCTGTCTAGCGCGTTACTGCCTTGACGAGACGGGCCTCATCAGCTACCGCCCGTCCACGGTTCCGTCTCCCCATAAAACGCCCCCACAGGGAATACCGAGCGGGCGCAAGCTCCACAGCCGCCAGAGTTAGAGACAACACGGTTCTCAGGCCGAACGGGCATCGCAGGCTGGCAGGCGACATCGAATATTGCTCAGTATTACACCTCGATACCACGGCAGCGCCTCCAAAGAGGGGCGTTTTGTGGCCCAAACGACCTTCAAACGAACACAGGTAGCGCGAGTCACACGCAGACAGGCGAGGGGGAGATCCGCTCCTGGAGTTGCTGCTTTTATTTCTTTAGGAAAACCCTCCCCAGGCTCTGTATCAGAACAGAAACGTAACTCCCCGATTACAGGAAGCCACGAACTCTCTGCAAAGGGAGGACGACGCTGGGGGAAAGGGGAAACGCGAAGGAGTCGTCTTTGGAGTCTCTGCCCGGGACGGCGCTCGCCTGACAGCTCCGGACGCGGCGTCCCTCCGTTTATTTACGGAGCAGGTACGAAAGGGGCAAGAAGAACAAAAGCTTTCCCCGTTCGGCTTCGCCGACAGGCCTGGGCTGGAAGGACCACCTCAAGAGATGAAACGATAGCTCAGTCTCCATAGCAATCGCTTGCTCCACCGATACCACCAATAAGATTACCGACGCGCGGCCGCCGTCCTCGCACCGGGGACGGCTCCAGCCCTGCTCGCGCCGCCGGAGATTTTTGGCACGTGTCGCTATTTTTGCCGGCGAATTCTGTCAGAGAACGTCAGGAACCTCCCCTCTCCCCCGCGCCTCAAACTCCGGTAGCAGGTTTGGAACCATTTCTAAGCCGTTCATCGAGAAGTCCTGGTAAACTCAACTAAGGGAACGCAATTAGCTGGCCGGGGTCTTGCGGCTCGTCTCCCTGAAGCCCCCGAGCCCCTCCGCAAGCCCCCGGGACCCGGAATTAAGGGACAAGCTTCCAGCCGCGCTGTTTTAGTAGCCAAATTACGGTCAGAGGGAGAAGGCGAGCGCAACGGGTCCGAGGCCCAATCCGAAGCCGCTCAGAGGCTAACAGCTCTATTTTAAAGCCGCGCGTTTTGACGTTAATATATCCATTCCGACGAGAGAGCAGGAAAAGCTTGTGAAAACGTAGAAACGAGACGGCAGCGGAAGAGCACGCGCTCAAAGCTCACCGCTTCGTACGGAAATACCAAGCGCCGCACCAGAACACCTGGAAGAAGTCAGAGCGCGGTAACAGAGGGGCTCACGGCTGTGACGGCAATCCGCCCATTTCTTAAATCAAAAATTCCACTCTACCGCAGGAGGAAGTTTAGCTACCCCCGAGAAAAAGCCCACTCTGCTAACGTGACGGTCTTGGGGCGGTATTTGGAATGTTTCTCTCTCCTATAGAGACTTAAATTTAGCATTAAGTCTCTCGCGTCGTGCAAAAACCAAGCGGAAAGAAACGCCGAGTCACGAACCGTTCCCCTCAAGGTTTTTTTATTTTCCTTGGGAAGAAGAGGAAAGAGCTCCGAAAGTCCAGCCTCACCCACACAACGGGAAACACGTTAGACAAGACAACGGGCAGAAAGCCCCCCGAAAAGCTCCGTGTAAAACATCGCCGCTCTAAGGGCCCCCCTAGACTTACAGAAACGGCCTCTTTCCACTCAAAAACGACCACGCAGTATTTAAGGACTAAAACCCCACAGGACGCGGTGTTATTTTGGGTTTCCCTGCAACGCGAGACGCAGAAGCAGATCCTTTTCATCCGGGAAGACTCCCAGTAAAGCCGAGGAGGCTCGGGGAGAAGGGGACACGGCAGGAGCGAGGCGTCCGCTCGCAGGCACGGAGGACGTTTACGTTATTCGTCGAAAAAACGTTTTTGGGTGCAAAGTATTTCTTTCGCACACGATGGACCCCAGAGATGATTTCCCCTCTGGTTTTTATTACAGTGACGGGAAGAACGGATTTGGTAAATGTATCGGTGGAGAGAAGGAGGAGAACAGTTACGGTGCGCTTTGGCGCTTCCCGGTCACCGGATTTCTCCCCCAATACCTAAATCGCTGAATATTTTTGGAGAGAGAAGCGTGAATCCGTACAAACAGCGTTTTCTAGGGAAAAGCTCCAGCTCTGTAAAAAAACTTATACACCTAGAGCAGACTTTACTTCCAGCCTCCACACTCATACTCAGGGGATCCTCGCCGGGCCACGTACGTGCGTGGAGGGGACAGGGCGAGATCCGACAAGCGCATCGCTTATAACGTCACGTATTAACGCTCTGAAATAAAGAGCGGGGTTGGCTTTAAGACAGGGGATGCGACGATAATTCGGATCCAAGTAAGCGAACGAGGCTACCGAGTTTTAGCGTCGATTCGTCCCACAAACGGACGCTAAAACACGGTAGCCTCGGCGGCGGCTGCTGGGGGTTGATAGTAAAGGATGCGATTCGTAAAAATCGGCAGATTCGCTACTGCGAAATATCGGCTGCCCGCGTGGTTTGAGAGGGACCGTTCCCCTCTCCGTTACTCTGAGGTTAAAGGACAAATGGTGGCGGATAACAAATCAGGGTATGATTATTATTCTTACTATTATTATTACTAGCATTATTTCTAGAACGAGAGAGCGCGATCATAACAACAACAAACCCACCATCGCTAATAAATCAAACATCAGCACAATTAATTTACGTGTCAAAGAACCGACAGCAAAGAATTGAAGTATTTTAGTGCTCAAATGTCAAGAGAAAGCGTCACCACGGACGCCAGGGGACGAGGGAACCGCACAGAAACGACATCGTTATGTCAAACGCTCGCCCCGAGCCCAGCCCGGCCAAAGGGGCGCCCCTCGGCACCAGAAATCCACCAGAAACCAGGGCAGGCGGGATATACGGAATTACCGAAACCGGAGGGAAGAACCACCCCGAAAGGAGAGCCGGCGCGCTGCATTGGAATATCAGGAAAAGTTACGGAGCCCACAGAAACCAAACCCGCATGCCCGGAATCGTTCGCGCAAAAAGGCGAAGCCAAAACGCTGCATCAAGGGTAAATGCATCTCGAAATGAAGCTGTGAGCGGCAGAGAAATGAAAAACTAGAGGAGAACGTGAAGAGCAACGAAGTGTAGTTTATTCAGCTAAGGTTATTTTTAACGCACCGAGGAAAAACTTGGGGGCTCTAACGCGCCGCAAGGCCCCCGTTTGACACCGAGAGCCACGTCGTTACTATCACCAGCAGAAAATCCCCCCGCCCGGTGTTTTTCCCCCCCTGGATAAAGGGCTGCCGAGGGGACGGACTCCGGTTCGCAGCTGCAGGCCGGAGCGCAAGTTTGGCGGACTTAGGGTTAGGTTTACGGTTGGACTTGACCATCTTTAAAGGTCTTTTCCAACCGAAACCATTCTAGGATTCTGGGATTTGCCGTTTCCTGGGAAGGGGAGCCGGGGAGGACGCTCCGCCGGGCTGCCTCTCGCGCCCATCGCGACGCCCGGCCGGGCAGCGACGGAGGGTTCTTATTTTTGTCATCCTGACACGGCAAACCCTCCGCTCCCCCTCCGTGCCTGCGCTTCCAGACCCATCCCCGGGCATCCCTGCCTCTTCCCCGGGAGGAGGAGGAGGAGGAGGAGGGTGAGGGGGAGTGGAGCGGGGCGGCGGCGCGGGGTTGGGGGGGGACACGGACACCCAGCTCGGCAACCGAGACAGCAACACCGAGGCACGGCAGCGCGAACCGGCGGCCTCCCCCCGAGCCCCCCCCGCCGCCGCCTCGCCCGGGAGGAGGTGGGGACGAGCAGGGCGCTTCCCGGAGGCGGCGGGGGGCTGCCGGCGCCCCCTCTTTTGGGCCGCGGGGCGGGTGCGTGCGTGGAGGTGTAGGGGGGGGGGTTTGGTGCGGGGCAGGGGGGGCGACGTCTCCTTTTGGGGAGGTACATTGTATTCCGGAGACGTGACCCGCAGCCGCCGCACCGGGAGGCTGTCCGGGGGCGGCGGGGCCGGGAGGCGGGGAAGGAGGGGGGAGAGGCGGCCGGGCCGGTGCCCGGGGAGGGGGCATCCCCCCCCGCCCGCCGCCGCAGGTAGCGGAGTTAAGCGATTTAAAGCGAAATTGCTGCATTGTAAGAAACTCACCGTGATGTTTGAGCAGCAGTCGGCGCGGGGTCTCCCAGACATCCCCGCACGGGCTCCGGAGGCAGGACCCCGCCAGGCACCGACACATAGGGGTTCAGCGCGCTGCCTGATCGCCGCCCGCGCCCGCCCCGACCCGCCGCCGCGCAGCGCGGGGGGCGGCAGCGCCGGGGACACCCCGGGCGGTGCGGGCGAAAATTAACGCACACCCACCCCCCACCCCCCCCCGCGCCGCCACCCCCCCCGTCCCCTTCATTTGCATACGCCACGCCCCCCCGGCCACGCCCCGCCGGGAGAGGAGCGCGGGGCTTCGCGCCGGGACGGGCCCGGCAAAGCCCGGGGAGCGCAGAGCCGCCGGTTCCTCCGGGGCGGAGGGTGCTCGGGGCCGGGAACGGCGGAGGTTCGGGCAGGGGAGGGGGGAACAACGCACCTGAGGCAGCCCCAGGCGGGGTCTGCGGCGGGGAGGCGTCCCCCGGCGCTCGGATCCTCGCCGGTGCCGGCCCGCTCGGACAGCCGGTTCTGTGGCAAAGGGAGGGGGAAAAGCAATCAGTCTTAGGGGTGAGGGGGGCTCTGGGGGCTGCCCCTGAACCCCCCCGAGGGGGGTCCCCGCTGGGCAAAGCGGCCTGGCGTTGAGGGGGGGGGAAGGAGCTCGCCCCCTCCTCCTCAGGGGCGGTTAGCCGCAGAATCGGGCCCGGCCACGGGTGAAAAAATGAAGGTGTTTAACCCCATTTTACTGCCTGAACCCAGCAAGAGGGGAAGCGCTGCCCAACGCCGGCTGCGGGCAAAGCCAAGGGCGGCGGGGGGAGAGAACCCCCCCCAGCTGGGCTGGCAAAGCCCCACGGGCCGTCCCGAGCACCTCGATCATGAATTAGTTGCCCAAATTGTCGTCTTTTATAGGTAACAAACCCATAAACCGCTCTCAGTTACTTTTAATACGCTGGGGACCGCGTCGCCCGGACAAAAATCGGGCGCGCGACACCCAAACCATCATGGAGGGAGGAAAAGGAGAGGCAGCGCCCGCGACTGAGCCGATTTACACCGTCGGAGTTAACTTCCCCCCATCAAATTCGCCGTCTAGATTCCAACCGGCATAAACGGCGCCTTCGTGAAAATAAATTTCTCCAGCTAATTCCCAAATCCGGGCTGAAAAAAAAAGACTTGGAATAAAAGCCGGAAGGGAGGAGCGGGTTTGCCCGCGACACACGTACTCCTGGTTATTTATTTCCCACAGGCCGGCCCCGCTGCGGGTCTGATCCTGTCTTTTAAGCCCCAGGTGCAGAGCGAAGTACGCGGAGGGGCGTTCGGAGGCAGCGCTTCGGGGATTTAACGCTTATTAAAGCGCTGCGAAGGGCATCTTTTTCTGTATTCGCTTACGAGGAGGAAAACCGTACTTAAGGAGCGTGGCTATTGAAAGGCAAGGCTTAAAAACTGCTTCCTGCTCGAGGCGAGCTGGGAAAAACACCCCCGTTTGCCGGGTTTAGGCTGGGTTTTTCCTGGGATAAAGCCTCAAGCGGCGCGGGCCGGCCTTCCCTCCGGCGCGCCCGGGCAGCCCAGCGCCCGGCCCAGCCCAGGGTCCTCGACATCCCAGTTACAAACTGGTTGAGCCGGGGAAGGAGGCTCCGCTGGCGATTGGCGAGGTGCAGGCAGGGGTAGGCAGGGCCAGGCGCCTTGCCCGCGCCCTGATTAGGCGGGTTAAATGTGATTGACCAGTGCGAGTAATTAATCTGCGAGAGGCCGGGCTTGGGGCTTTGTTTATACCCCTGGATTGGCTGGATTTGAATTGGATATACGTTCCGTTTGTACCTGGGTGGGACCTCGCGGGGGTTTATTTTGGTGCATTACGCTATAAAAGCGCGGCGCCGAGCCCAGCTGAACGCCGGCCGTCGTCCACCGCCGCTCTTCGCCGCCGCCGGAACGCCGGGAGCCGTCGACCGGGTACGGTGCCGGAAGAGGATCAGGACTCCGGGCTGTTTTATCAAGGGGGGGGAGGAGAAAAGGAGATGAACTCCACCGTCAGTAGCGCGTACAAAAAAAACCCCAAAACCCAACATTTAAGCCACACGGCGCACCCTTGCGCTCCACTATTATCCTTCTTTTCGGTCCCAGAGCACCGAAACAAATCGAGCGGAGTCTGCCACGCCTAAAAAAACCCACCGAAACGCTGGGCAGAAAGCCGCCGTAAGCGACAATTCGACTGACCCGTGGGACAAGAGGAGCTTCTCGCCTTGAAGGATGTTGCTATCAACAGTGCCCGCAAAACACGAGGTTATTTCCAAGCGGGAAGCGTTAGGGATGTCATAAGGAAGATTTTTTTGGTCTCTCACGATGGCAGCTTTACAATCAGTCACATAAGCGGTCCTCAGACAGCAAAAGAAAAAAAAAAAGCTTTGAGCGTGGCCGATGTGAGGAAGGACGAGGGGAAGCCGCAGGGAATTTCGCTGCGGCGACGCGCTGGGGTGTCGCGCCCCCCCGTCAGACACGTTTCTGCCCCGGCTCGGTGCTCCCTCGGGCCAAAAACCTCCCCAGGACGGCCTCTTCCAGCTCCGACTGGGGCCAAATCCTTCAGCAGAGCGAAACGACCCACCGGTACTGCGCTCGCACCAGTCGCAATTAGGTAAAAACCCTCTCCTTCAGAAATAAAGCCTCCGTCGCGTCACGCAGCGCGCTAATTAACGAGCATGATACCCGTGCGGACACGAACAGTCACTCTGGAGAGAACTTGGCATAGCAGAGTAGTAACAAACAAAACCCCCAAACACGGCTATTTTTAGGTTTGCTTAAAATATACCGCTGGTGACTAACAGAATTACATACCATTTTTATGTAATAACACCCCAACACTTAAAGGCTCGTTCATCTCCTCGCAGGTGATTCCTGCTTTAACCACTAGACTGCAGCAGCAGGAGTTGCTGCAACACCTTTCCCATTCAAAACAACATAGTTTATTAACTTTCAGGGGATTTTTTTTTCCCCCCAACCCACTTCTCCCAAATCGCTTCGCTAGGATCCAGCCGGCAGCTTCATCAGCCAGGCCAAGACCACAACCCCCGTAAGAGCTTCTCCACCGGTACAGTTAAAGCATTATTACAATGAAGGACGCAGCAACGACCCGACATTCGTCCTGGGATGGAAGGACGTCCTGCGAACATCAACCTAAGCAATTTCCTTAAAATTGTAACGTTAAAGAAAGAAATAACAGGGGAAAAAAAACCAAACCAGAAAGGTACAGAAAATAGCTCGGAGACAGTGCTTAAAGAGATCCCGAGGAGCAGCGACACCCCGCCTTCTTCCACTTCGAACACAGGGTTTCTCGGTGTTTCACAGCCACCGGTTACTGAGAGGCAACGGCTATCCCGCGAAGCAATATTCCCATTTCACACGGGGCCAATCAAGTGGGATAAATAATTTATCCAAAGCCAGCCTGCAAGATGCCCAGGCAAGAGGCACATTTGGCCATTCTTTGCTTGAAGCTTAGCTAAAACCGTACCTCAGACGAGGCCTCTCCCACACTTTTTTCTTCGCAGCGTTTTGCCCCGTAACTCCTATTTCCAGCCCCTTCCCCAAGCCCTCCCACACACCTCCCTCCACCACTCCGCCCCCCTATTTCCCACCCAGAGCCCCCCCTTTTACCATCCCAGAGCCTCCCTAAACCTTTATTTCACACAGAACCCTCTCCACTCGCCTCCCTCCGGGGCCCCCTCTCTCACAGACACCTCCCTCCGGGGCCCCCTCTCTCACAGACACCTCCCTCCGGGGCCCCCTCTCTCACAGACACCTCACATCCCCTCCGGCCTCCTCTCCTTCACCTCTCCCCCCGCACTAAGGCCCATTTCCCTTCCTCCCCCCTCACAAACTCACGCCCCCGCCATTCCCCCCCTCCCTCCACACACCTTTCCTCCTCGTCCCCCGCCGTCCTTCCCCCGGCCCACACATCTCTCACCCCCTGCCCTCTCCCTCCCCTCCAACAAAATGGCGCCGCCCCTCCCTTCCCTCCACGCCCGCCGTTTCCCGCCACAGCCACCCCCCTCCCCGTCACGTGACGCCCCGCGCAGCCGCCGGCGGGGGAGGGCGGGGCGGCGCCACGAGGCGCGGCGCCCATGCGCGCATGCGCCGCTGGCGGCGGGCGGGAAGGGCGGGGGCGCGAGACGATGGATGAGGCGGCGGCGCGGGTGAGGGACTCCCCTTCTCCCCCCCCCACTTCCCGCCTTTCTCCTCCTCCCGCCTTTCTCCTCCTCTCCTCAGGCTCCCGGGCAGCCCCGCACGGGCGGCTGAGCCCCCGCCCTTCCCCTCGAGAAGAGGCCCCGGCCCTGGGGCAGCCCCCGCCTCCCTCCTCCCCATGCACTCTCCTCAGGGAGAGCCCCCGCACCCCAGGCTGTGGCTCTCTGCAGCCTCCTGCAAGGCCGGGAGCAGCGTGTCCCTCAGGGAGAGCCCCCTCGCTCCCCCAAACCCATTCCTAGGGTGTTCCCACAGCCTCCTGCGAGGCTGGGAGCAGTGTCTTCATCAGGGAAAACCCCCTCGCTCCCCCAAACCCATTCCTAGAATGGCCTCGCAGCCTCCTGCAAGGCCGGGAGCAGCGTGTCCCTCAGGGAGAGCCCCCTCGCTCCCCCAAACCCATTCCTAGAATGGCCCTGCAGCCTCCTGCAAGGACGGGAGCAGTGTCTTCATCAGGGAAAACCCCCTCGCTCCCCCAAACCCATTCCTAGAATGGCCCTGCAGCCTCCTGCAAGGCCGGGAGCAGTGTTTCCTTCAGGGAGAGCCCCCTCGCTCCCCCAAACCCATTCCTAGAATGGCCCCGCAGCCTCCTGCGAGGCCGGGAGCACCGTCTTCATCAGGGAAAACCCCCTCGCTCCCCCAAACCCATTCCTAGAATGGCCCTGCAGCCTCCTGCAAGGCCGTGAGCAGCATCTTCATCAGGGAGAGCCCCCTCGCTCCCCCAAACCCATTCCTAGAATGGCCTCGTAGCCTCCTGCAAGGACGGGAGCAGTGTCTTCATCAGGGAAAACCCCCTCGCTCCCCCAAACCCATTCCTAGAATGGCCCTGCAGCCTCCTGCGAGGCCGGGAGCACCGTCTTCATCAGGGAAAACCCCCTTGCTCCCCCAAACCCATTCCTAGAATGGCCCTGCAGCCTCCTGCGAGGCCGGGAGCACCGTCTTCGTCAGGGAAAACCCCCTCGCTCCCCCAAACCCATTCCTAGAATGGCCCCACAGCCTCCTGCATGGCCGGGAGCAGTGTTTCCCGCAGGGAGAGCCCCCTCGCTCCCCCAAACCCATTCCTAGAATGGCCTCGTAGCCTCCTGCAAGGACGGGAGCAGTGTTTCCTGCAGGGAAAACCCCCTTGCTCCCCCAAACCCATTCCTAGAATGGCCCCGCAGCCTCCTGCAAGGCCGGGAGCAGTGTCTCCCGCAGGGAGAGCCCCCTCGCTCCCCCAAACCCATTCCTAGAATGGCCCCGCAGCCTCCTGCAAGGCCGGGAGCAGCATCTTCGTCAGGGAGAGCCCCCTCGCTCCCCCAAACCCATTCCTAGGGTGGCCCTGCAGCCTCCTGCAAGGCCGGGAGCAGCGTGTCCCTCAGGGAGAGCCCCCTCACCCCCAAGTCCACTCCCCAGCCCTCCAAACCTGCCTGCGGGGTCTCAGCAGCTTCAGGGGGCAGGGGCATGCCTTGTGTTTGAACCGGGAGTTGGGATACTTTGGGCTTCTCCGGTAAGGTATGGTAGATATAGGGCTGATACCCCAGTCGCGATACTGGTTAGGGTTTGGTGACTAACATCAAATCGTGTTTTATTTAACTTCTCCTTTTTATGTTCTGTTTAGGAGGCTCGTCCTCATGCCCTCGAGTTTTACTGTAGGTGGAAATGAGACCACCTTTGACCGGCCGTAAGGTCGGCGGCGGGCATGGACCAGTACCCCTTCGGCGACGAGAACGTGGTTCCTTTGGAGCTGCCTTTCCCTGGGTTTTCCGAAAGCCAGGGGCTGGTCTGTGGCGAGGCTCTCGACCCCGATCTGTGCCGAAATGGGAAGGAGGTGTTGCACGCGGGGCTGAGCGGCCTGGACATGGTGCCTGGCCTTCCAGCTGCGGATGCGGCCAGCGATGCTCTGGAGGCCGATTTAAACGCCTTCTCTCTGTTCCCGGCGAAGGACTGCGGCTCTCCTCAGCTCCTCGATCAGCACGGTGAGCGCGCTGACTCCGCGTTCTCTGTTGTTTTGGAGGGTGTCTTACAGATCCAAGCACCCCGAGTTATTTAGTGGCTTTACATAGGTGGTGGAGTCCATGACCTGTAAATCTTTTGGGGTAAAGAGGTGGAGATGTGGGTGTTTTTTTTAATCAGTAAGCGCTTTGAAAATGTTTCTTGTTGCCTTTTACCTGTAAAATGACATTCACGTTGATAAGGCTGTAGAAGATGATCATTATTATAACGCCTCTCTTTGGCAGCAGTTTCACTTCTGTCCTATTTCCTTAAAATTATACCCTAGACAGGAGTATGTTTTCCTTTTTTCCAAGAGCCCTTGCAACCTGCTCTCCAGCTGGAAATGGAAAATGCGAAGGCATTAACATGACGGATTTGCTAAATACGTTGCAAACGTCTCTATTACTGGCTTCCCCTGAAGCAAAGAGACGTTCCGTTTAATTCTTTCTGCATCTCAAACTCCCTGTGAAACGGATTAAGCGGACTGGGCTTTTTCTAGCTCCGCCGTTGCGAGGAGAGCACCGTTAGTAAAACGCTCTGGATAACCGCATGGCTAAGGCATAGCAGAGCGCACCCTGTTTGGGTGGCTTGAAAACGAAACGGATGCAAATCCGTAACGAGCAAGTAAGAAAATGAGACTTTCTCCTAATGATTGGGGCCTGCCTTGCTGCTGATTCGCTAATTAAAACCGGCTCATTCCTTACTCGTGGGTGGGGAACCTTGAGTTGCCTCCCAAAGTCCAGTCCACTGGGAAGTTGCCTGGGCTATCGCCTAATTGCTGTAGATAAAATACCTCGAGCAAAGCGGTTTGGAGTTGTCTCATTCCCTCCGGCTTTTTCCTGAGAAGGAGGGGAAAATGGTAAAATCTGTTACGACGAGGTCCAAAACGGCAAAGGGTGTAACTTGCGTGGGGGTGGGACGTGGGTTTAGGTGCTTGCGGAGACCCCAGAAATAAAGCAGCTCCAGCGCTGCGAATCGGAAAAGGTTTGTGAGATTTCCATACTCGTTTTGGTGCGGATATTCAGCCAAAACCCACAGGCCGGAGCTCTCCAACAGAAGCGTTATAAAAAGTGACGTTTTTATTACCGCTAAAGCGAGAAGCACATTGTCACAAGAGTAACCTGAGGCTATCGCTTCCTCCCTCCCACAGAGCCCACGCCGACGGGACCGGAGGAGGCTGGAGGAGGAGACAGATCTGCGGGGAGAGGAAAGCGTCCCCTGGGCTCTCCTCGGAGCTCGCCGCCAGGCTGCAGCCGCTGCGGGAAGGTGTTCGGCAGCGCCAGCGCTCTCAGCAAGCACTGCCTGACGCACAGCCAGAAACGGGAACACGTCTGTACCATCTGCGGCAGGGCCTTTAAACGCCCGGACCACCTGTACGTAGGCGTTCCCCGTTAAAAACGCGCAGGCTCGCTGCGGCCTCGTTAGCCCAACGTAAATAAGAGTGGCTTCTGCAGTACTTTGTTTTCCAGTTGCAGAAGTCACAGCGCTTGGTGGTCTTTGTCGTCTTTTCAGGCTAGCGAGTGTTGTGAAGTCAGGTTACAAAACGACTTCCCTAGCAGATGCCAATTAGCTTTGCGTTTTCCAGAGCAGAGAAGCCTCAAAAGTGCCTATTTTTGTCCAGCTGCAGAAAAATCCGTAATACTGAGCCCTACAAAAGCAGCTGGTCTTTTTTTTTTCCCCTGTCTGATGACTGCCGTGGGGGAAATCGCGTGGAAGGTGTTTGTACTGGAGAGTCAACTTCCGATTTTTGGCAGCTGCTGTTTTAGGAATTCTTGCAAAAGATTGCTTATCGATGCAACCGCCACCCGGAATCCTGGGCTTCCCGGTGCTGTAAAGCTTTGATCGCTAATTCTGAAAAGCTCTCGAAACACCAGCAGGTTATCGTAGGTCCGCTTTTCGGTGGCGGGAGTCTGGGGCTACGTAAAACACCGTTTTGCTTTGTGTCAGACCGGAGCGGTTGCTGACAGACCTATTCTGTCCTAAAAACTTTGTGAAGTGACAGTCTGCAGTTTTTCAGTCGCTTTCCCGCTGGTTTAGGTAACGTGCCTGCCTATTTTTTTTCCTCCTCTCTACCAATTCCTACCCTGCCGTTTTCCACTCTAATCGCAACCAGCCTTTAGCTTGTGCGCGCTCGCCGGTAGAAGTTGAGATCCCTTTTGAGCCGTGCTCTGGTTTGCTTCGTCCTTGCCGAGTGCTTGGGGTTGGGGCTGGTAGGCTGGGGAGATCCTCCTGGATTTGGGGAGAGTTCCGGATCCCCTTTTGAGTTGTGTTTCTGGAGGCAGAGCAACTCTGGAGAGTTGTGTATCTGGCAATAGAGCAAGCGGGATTGTTCTGCGTCCCAGTGGGAAAAGCGGTTGGAGGGCGCTTTAGCGAACTTCTTCTGAACGGAGGCCAAATTCTGCTTTGATTTACGTCCTGTGCAGCGCCTCTGCCTTGAGTAGAACTGTACGAAATAGAAGGGGCGTGAGAGCTGCTGTAGCTTAGGTGCCAAATGGCTTCCTTTTTCAGTTGGAAACGCTAATACACAATGTTTTCTTCTCTCCGTCACCGCAGGAGCGGGCACGTGTTGACGCATCAGAAGAGAAAACCTTTCGTGTGCCCGGAACACGACTGCGGTAAGAGTTACTGTGATCACCGTTCGCTGCGCCGGCATTACGAACTGCAGCATGGCTTGTGCGGCTTGAAGGAGGCTCCCAAGAACGGTGCCGGGGAGGGATCCCCGCTTCTTCCCGCTCCGTATATCCAAGGCAGCGGGAAATCGGCGGACAGACTGGCCGCGCGCTCAGAGTTGGGCCCTTTCCCGCCCACACGAGACTTGCCGAGGTGCGCTGCGAACAGCTTTGCAAACCAGAAGCTTCCCTTGGCCGCAGAGCAGGCGGCTGCCGCCTTGACGGATTCCTCTGCAGCCAGCCGGGCCTCTTGCCTTGCATCCGACAGCAGTGGACTTTCAGAGGCTGCAGGAGGCAATATCTCGAAGGATCGCCTCTCTTGCCAAAAGACTGCCACTTCTTCCAACGTCTGTGCCGTGAGAAATCCCGGCAATGCGTCTGTGGCTGCACCGGGCGAGAACGTAATGAACAATTTGACCAGTCCGTTTTTTATTTCGGAAGCCCAGCTCCCCTTGGAGCCCGCGGGGCTGCAGTGCTGTCCCAACGGCGCCCTGCCTTCTTTTCCTGTGTTCCGAGGGCAGAAGCCGGCCACAAACGGGTTGAGCGGTCCCTTTCAGTGGATACAGAACGTGCCGGTTTGTGCTAAACCCTCAAGGAATAGCGTCTGCCTTGCTCGCCAGCCACCTCCCGCGGCGCAGGGTTTGTCGGAGGGGTTAGCTGGGCCTTCCCCCACGTTCTCAGCCGCGTACGAGTGTCCGGACGCTTTGTCTTTCCCCGTGGCACCTTTTAAAGCCGAAGAGGATGCGCCGAGCGAGTCTGCCCTCACTTGTTTTGAGGAAGCCTTTCAGTTGGCGCAAACCCACGACTCCCAGCCATGGGAGAACGCCGGGGAGTCGAGTTTTCCGGAGGTTCGGAAGGGCGGCGTGCCGCAGAGCGAGACCAGGCAGCTCTTCCCACAGCCGCTGCAGCAGCAGCCCCTCTTCCAGGCCATCACCGAGTCTCCGCAGGTCCTGTCTCACGCCCAGGTGCTGGCGGCTCCCCAGGCCCCGGCAAACGCCCTCCAAGCGGGGTTTCGGCAGCCCCCCTTGGCCCCCCAGCTTCCACAGCCGACTGAGTACGAAGGGCCTTCCGCGTCCCTCCAAAAGACCGTCCCCCAGTTCCAGGACACTTTGTCGGACGGGGAGAAACGAGGACTGCAGGCAGCACCCGTGGGATTAAGAGACTCCGCTGTTCCTAGTCGGCTCCAGTATGGAGTGCCTGGAAGTGCCGTGGGCAGCCACGCTTCCGGGAGGTCGAATCAGCTCGAAAACAAGGCTTCCGCGTTTAAAAAAGAGAGGAGTAAAGACGGTAGCGTGGAGGCAGGCGGGAAACCGCCGGTGGGTGCTGCCCGCTCTTGGCGTCTGCCTGCCGTCCGCAGGGAGAAGCCGACGTTCGGGCCGAGCCGCGCGGCTCCCCCGAGTCAGGTGGCCATGGCGTCCTTCTCCTCGGCTCCTGCGGCCGGGGGGACGCGCAGGCTGACCATTTTCAACAGGATTCAAGTACGTCAACGTGCTCTTTCTCCGCGTTTAGCCCTCTACTACTCGAGTTTGGGTCTCGGAGCCGTTTACTGCCTTCCGGCGCGCTTTTAAGTGCTTTTTATTAGTGTCGACAGCTCTGGATTCACCAGTAGCGGTACACAGCGCTCACACGGCGCTTTACAGGTCCAGAGCGCTCTGAAAGCCATTAACTAATTAATCCAGCACCAAAGGTTTGGAAATAATTTAGAGATCAAGTCTTGGGGTGTTTAGTAAGGTGATATGTAGCCTTTCGCCCGGCTTCTTGGTTGGGCTTGCGCGCAGGTCAGTGGTAATCAAAAGCTGCCAGCCCCCGAACGCTCGGCGAGCTCGGTGCCCGTGGAATGGGAACCGCTTTCTCGAGTGGAAATAATTGGTGTCTCCTTGCCCGTGAGAGGGCAGGGGGATCAAGAGTCAACCTAAACGAACTTCTCACCTTTAGAGATCGGTCTCAGGGGGTCGAAGTCAAAATACGTTCCTTGAGGGTAAGGTGCAGAAGTTTGCCTGGCGGATAAATGCGCTGCGGCTGTTTTGGGGACTAAATATCTCCAAAGTTTGGGGTTGGTTTAAGGGCTTTTTTTGGTTATTAGTTGGGTGTCGGGCTTACGCGCGCATCTTGCCCTGCCCCGAGGGGACCGGCAGCCCTGGGGCCAGGGAATTTCTAACACGCCGAGGTTAAACCCTGTTCCGTGTTGCTCCCATTTCCTTTCTGGCTCCTCCGAAAGGCTCTCTGTGCTCCGGGTGTTGCTCCAGCGGTCAAGGTGAGAAATCCAGTGGCTTAGGGGAGTCTTAGACTTACAATTCTCTAACTCCAGGAGATTTTTGTGAGCCTGGGTGATACGTGGGGCACGAGCAAACCCCTGTCCTGCTCCTGGGTTCCTGTTGTTGACCCGGTGTTAGCAGAGCACATGCCCGCAGCAGCCAGGGATCGGGATGATCCAGTTCTCCTGGCATCATCGGAGCTCTGGAGCTGCGCAGGTGGCACGGGGACCGCACGCGGCCGAGGAATGGGAGCGTGGCCGCCCCTGCGTACAGCTCGTGATGGAAGTAACGTTGCGTAAAGAGGGATTCCTCACGTGCTTACGGTGCACACGCATGTATCGAGGTGTTATGAGGAGCATTTATTAATGACTGTGAAGATTTATGAGATTGGTTAATGAGTGTTACTTTGCTGTGCAAGTGCAAAGTGTTATTTTCACAGAGGAAACGGCTCCGATGTTCTTTTTTTTTTAAAGATGCAATGACTATATTTTAAAGCTTTGCTTGCAGGCAGAATGACATCTGCTTCTGATTATTGTTTCTTTAACTGCAGGGTGGAAATATCTACAGCCTCACCAACGCGGCAAAGGAAGAAAACTTGTCAGCTGGGTGGTAAGCGGGTCGCGCTCAAATTTTGAGGGGGGTGGTTGTTTTCCAGAGCACCTTTTAGCACCTGGTCGGGCACGTTTGTTTTCCCTCAGGGTCGAGATTTAACGTAGCCTTTTCATTTGGCTAGCTTTAGATTGTGCTAATTAATCGGTGTTTAAATTAGAACCACAAGACTTTCAACCTAATTTCTCACTCGCAATCGCGCAAAATCGTGCAGCGACTGAAGCGTGACAGGGAGGTAGCTTGAGTGAAGCTTTTAAGACTATCATGGGTGTAATAAGGAATGATCAGGCTTGTTCTTTTCACGCGTTACAACAAGAAAAGACCAAAAGTTCACCAGGGAATTAAAGAAACGGAAATCTAGGATACCGTTAAGGGATTCACCTCCTCGAAGGCTTTCCAGGCGACGGGGCTTCACTCTCCGTCTCGTTCCTGGTGAGCAGCTGTCTGTAAAGAGTGTTACTGCATTATAATTATGGAGGCAGGCACTGAACTTAGGTTTTAAAAGTTAATTTTATGGTTAATTATTTTTTTTTAGACTGAGTTTGAGACTCAGTTCTCTTTGCTGAAGAAAAGAAACCTCCTTCTCTCTGCTTTGGTAATTGCCGCTGTCCTTTGGTGCAGGGACTGTGCAGCTCTGGTCTCTTCTCTGTAGGGAAATCGTGGCTCTGCCACCTTCCTGCCCAGGCTAGGTAGCTTGCCATTTACTGGGCGAGAAAGCAGGCTGCTCCCTGGGGAAAAAAAAAAGAGATTTTTATAACCTACCTCCCCCTGAGCAGCAGCGCGGCCCCCGCACAGCCTCGGAAGAGGTGCCCGCAGCGTTGCTAACCACCGCAGGTAAGGGAGCTGCTGTCTGGCGTTAAGAATTTCATTGTTCTTCGGCAACAAGCGAACGTCGTGGTTCCTGGTGAGCCACGCGAAGGTGATTACCTGGTCTGCCGGCCTCGGTGGTCTGCCTGGTCCTCCGTTTCCGTGTCAGAAGAGGTGCGGAGGATTGGCCAGGCTGTGGGGCCGGCGAGGCAGTACGTCTGGTGCGCTGGGAAGCTTTAACTTCGTTGGCTTTCTTCGTCATGCGGCTAGAGGAACCAATCTGCAGGACTTCCAACGTCGCCTTTCCCAAACGCGGGATTCACAAGGGGGAGTTACCCACAAATGACACGTTTTTCCGCTCACGATATGGGATCTTTCAGAGATTCCACGGTGTACAAAGTGCACGGTGTTGAAGGAAAAGGCTTCGGGTGGTTTTTAACGCAGGTCCTTCTTTTTTGGTGTCACAGTTAAAAAGTGAGGTGTGTAACTTTGAAAATAATATTTGTACATATCTGTTAATAGGTGCAATTCCTGTAACCGCTCAAAAGAGAAGGTGTCCTAACCGCATCTCTTTAAATTTAAAGCTGTCTCTTTATAATTCTGGGGACTGATGTCCCGCTGGGGATTTTTCTCTAGTTAACATCTTTTGCTGCTAAACAAACTGCACGTATTTCCCAACTAGACGCGAAATGGGCTCTACAGCAGGAAACGCAAGCGTGGATCTAACATTGATAGTGATTAAATTATTTTTTAACAGTGTTTCAGCTTTATAATGTGAATTTTCCACCCCTTTATCTCCATTTTTCACTTTAGCAGTAAGACCGGTGCCGTGCCGACCGATGGCAGCAACTGCGAAAGCGGCTTTCTCCACGGGAGCTGCGGCCAGCCGTTTTATACCGAGAACGGTCTGCAGAGCCACGGCTGTCTTCGTGGTGAACAACGGCATTCACCGCAAAGGAAGGAGGAAGAGCAGGTAAAGGGAGACGGGATCCTTCTTACTTCACAGGAATTTGAATTTTTAAAACCTGCCTGTAGTGTGTGGAGACAAGAGCTGTGGAGCAACTTTGTCCTGAGAACCCAGAGGAGTTCAAGAGCGGGATCCAGAGTCAGGGTGCTGTTGAAGCCCTTTGAGTGGGTGTCACGGACGTTCTTGAATAATTGCACTGTTTTGAAAGCTGCTGCTGTTTCCGGCAGCGTTCCTTAATCCACAGCTGCAAAGCATGCGTGAAAAACGTACGCCCGGCTGTTCTAGCTGATGGCGTGAACTTGGGAGCCCCGTTTTGTAAAAATACGAGTAAGGAATTGGTGCGATAAGGATTCCTGTTCTGGGCTCTCGCTAAATTACGTTGTGCTGAGAGAAACTTCCGCAGCGTAGTGGCTCTTGCTGTCATCGTTATTTTATGTAATGGAGAAACAATTCAGAATTGACTTGAAAGAATAGTTACAAAGCGCTTTGATGTCCTCAGTTGGCTGATGCCAGAAGATACACCTCCTACCCTTGCGTTTGCGCTAAGGTCTGCGATGCAGGAGACGGCAGCGCTCAGAAACTGTCGCTGGAGGCAGCCGGAGGTGGAAACTGTCCCTCGAAACCCCAGATGCCTACAGAGGACGTCACCATGGCTCCTCTGGTCATTCCCGTCTCGGTACCGGTGATGGCTGCGAAATCGCAAGCAGGGAGCAAGGTGGGTGGCGGTTCCATTCCTCCAATATTTTAGTCATTTAGCAAAAACACCATAGTTAGCCGGCTTTGCCGGTGTCGCTTCTTTGAGCAGCCAGCATGCAAGTTTTCCTGGCTTAGCCAGCAGCTTAGCGTTGTGGCTCCCTTAAATCCCCCAAATTACATTCAAGTTAACACTGCAGTGATGGACTTGGTGGTAATTATGATAGGAATGGACTTGGTAAAGGTTCTAGGGTCTGTCTGGGTCATTAATTGGAAATACGTAAGCCATTAATCACCTTGAGTTGCATGAAAATAAAAGGTGACGTGGAAAATATCAACAGAATGATGCAGGACAGTTACTTGCCATTAAAGCCTAGGAAAATACGTGGAATTTTACTAGGCAACTTAAAGAATTGCAGGGCGGTTTCAGAATTTACTTTTTTGTCTTTGGGCGCTCTCTCTGATAACAGAAAAGCTTGCAGAGGGTTCTTTTCAGCAGCTCTTGTTCCCACGAGCGCATCTGTCAGGCTTCCCCCGAGCCGTCTACACGAGTAAGGACTAGAGCAGAGGGTCCTCTGACGGCGCTCCGCACACGACTTTTGGGATTTGCTGTCCGTGATTGAGCTCGGAATAATAAATCGCGACACCAAGAGCCTAGAGGAAAGCCAGATAAAAATCCTATGCGGTTTCCAGCTTTCTTCTATACGTTTTCCCATGCCTTGAACTTGTTCCGCTTCTTTTCGGTGTTAAACAACGGATCTGATGGGTTTATTTGGAATCGTTTGCCCAGGTTACTGAAAAGGAAAGCCCGGATGGGAAGGACCTCAAAGAAAGCTTGCACCAAACAAAGCGGAAGAGGCAGATGCGGCCAAAACGGCTCTATATCCCCCCTCCGCCGGCCCCTGAAGCCCAGCCGGGGATGGGAGGGTGTTACCAGAGTCACCTGCGTTCCCCCATGTTCCTGGTGGACCATCTGCTGAGGGACTTGTTCCAGTGCTCTCCTTACACGCCACCTCCGATGCTCAGCCCCGTGCGGGAAGGATCAGGCCTCTATTTCAGCACTCTCCGCTCTTCCCCTGCTAGCGGTGATCCCAACCAGCTCTTCGGTGCTGTATTAGGTAATAAAATCCTACCATCTGCACTCAACGGGTAATAGAGCTGGAAGGGAATCCAGCTGGCTGTCATACAGGCTTACAGAAAATTGACCCGCCGTAATTTTCTCCAAGATACGTAGGTTATAAATTAAAATGGTATCCACCTTCCTGCAGGATAAATTACTGCGTCGTACGCAGGGCAGTGGAGATACGGACATAGACGCGGAGCAGTTTAAGTTACGAGTAACCGGCCTGATTCTATTGTACTGGTTTGCGGTACAAATTTATTTTAATCCGAGTATTAAAAACACGTAGCGGTTACACCGCAACAATCCTGTCATAAAACTGCCGAAGACGCTCCGGTGGGCACCTGCGTGTCGGAGGCAGCGGCCCGGTGAAGGCGGTTTTCCTCTGCGTTCGGCAGAATGATTTTTACCTTGAGCATTTCTTTTTTTTTTAATATCTTCCAGGTAAAACGGACAAGGACTTTGGATTTTGCCTGCTGAACGATGACACCAAAATCCACATTCAGCCGTGAGTTATGGCACGGCAATGGGAATAACAGCAAACTTGTGGACAGTGGGTGATGAGGGCACCGCGGTTCAGGTGTCGGCATGCGGTTGGTTCAAGCGCATGGGCCGAGCAGCCCTTCCAGGTTGATGCTGACCTCCTCCCTCCCATGATCCTATGGCTTGGCCGATACGGCGGTTTTTTTGACCGCACGCTGGCTAGAATGAAGCGGCATGGCAACAGAACACTCGGTGCTGTTGCTGCGGAACACTGGCTTCGTGTTCCGAAGCATTCTGAAGCTGTTGCTGCGGAACACTGGATTCGTGTTCCGAAGCATTCTGAAGCTGTTGCTGCGGAACACTGGATTCGTGTTCCGAAGCATTCTGAAGCTGTTGCTGCGGAACACTGGCTTCGTGTTCTGAAGCATTCTGAAGCTGTTGCTGTGGAACACTGGCTTCGTGTTCCGAAGCATTCCGAAGCACCTGTCAGTACAGGTGCCTGCCTGCCTCCCTCCTTCCACACGACGTTCAGACGTCCTCTTTGGTGTTCGTGGTCAGAGCCTTCTCTCTTTTCTGCCGCTTGCCGTGAACCTCACCAATTTTGGCAGGTTTCGAGGGAGGGAGAACAAACTTTCCCCATTGACTGGGGAGAAAAGGGTTGTGGGGATAGTACGGTGATTCTGTTAGTGCTGAGAAGTGACTGTGGAAGTTTTTTCGAGGAGAGCTCATAATGCTTTACTGGGACAGGTGTGTTCTATATGTTCTGTTTGTCACTGCTGAGCCCTCCTCATCATGTAGCCCCCATGTACGCAACTGCATGCCGTCGTGATGTGTCTGTTCACAACCTGCCTTCCTTGCCTCCCCTTTCCCGTTACTTTAGGCACATCAATGTTGGGAGTAACTTTCAGGCAGAGTTGCCAGACCTCCAGGATAGATCCCATGTGGACAAGGATGAACAGACAGAGACACTGGTGTGGAAGCCCTGGGGAGACATCGAAACTAACCCGGCAACACAGGACAGAGGTTTCTTTAACATTTTTCTTCCAAGGCCGCCCCTGAGATATAGGGTTCAAAAATTCCACGCTTTCACAGCACCTTTTTGTACGTTCAGATTCTCTCCCTTCTTTTCTTGACCGCCCTCACCCGTGGTAGCGTTAGAGGGGAGGAGGTTGCTCAGTTCTGGTAGAAGAGTGAACAAATAGTAACTTTACGCTGCCAGTAGCGTCTTCTATGAGAAACAGTCCGGGGCATTTGTAGCGGTCCCTCCCCATCGGCAGCGACCTTGGAGGAGGGGAGAGTTGCCTCTGGAGTTGTCGGCACCAAAGCTGTTCTTCAGGCAGAGACAGCAGTACCCGAATAGTTGCCGCATCTGACTTTTTTTCTGTGCCTTTTCTTGGTCTCTGTCTGTCTGTTGCACTCTGTCTGTTTTCCCTCCCTCTCCTATCGCACCTTTCCTCCTTTCTTGACGGAAACTGACTTTCCCTTGGTTTCCGTTGCGTTTGTAGTAACAGAACTGCTCAACATGGCTTGCTCCAGCGTCATGCCGGGCGGCGGAATGAACAGAGAGCTAGCCTTGCATTGTCTGCATGAGGCGCAAGGCAACGTTATGGTAAGAAGCAGCTATTTGGTCGTCGTTATTAACGGACTACAACAGCCGTTATTACTGGCGGGAGCTGGGAGCTGCTCCGAGTTTTCTGTTCCACAGGCTGGAACCTGGTCTCTCCGCTAAACCTGCGGAGTTCTGGCGTGTTGCCTGTTGCCGCAGGCCGCGTTAACGTCTCTTGGGATTACAGGCCCTGTCCTGGTGGATAAATAAGGGCTTGTTTTGTCTCTTAGTAAATGATGCGGTGATTTGGAGAGTATAAGTACCGCTACCCTGAATGCTAGGAACGGAGGAAGGGCCGTATTAGATAAAACCCGAGGTCCGCTCTAGATCGACACCCTGTGCTTGACAACCACAGCGTCCCTAGGCGCTCCTTGCTGAGCGAACGCCTCTAGCCTGGCCCCACTGAAGCCCCGAGTGGGTCTGCTTCACTCCCCGTTCCCTGAAGAAGGGATTTAAACCACACTCAAACGCAGCAGAGGCATCGGCCCGTGCTGCGTCTCCGCGAGGAGGCTCTGCGAGCATGTCCGCTGCGGCAGGGACGAGCCGAAAGCGACTCCAGCGGAGAGAAATCTCCCGGAGGTGGCGGCAGGCGGGGTCCCGCAGCTCGGTCCTCTGAGATCTCCTGAGCTTCCCTTTTAAAACGATTCAGTGTGAACGGAGGAAATAGTGCCGTAAACGTCAGCGGGCTGAGGTGATCCCCAAAGCATTGACCGGCATGAGCAAAATCTTCCTGGGGCTGTGTCACTGAAGTAGCAAAATAGCTGAAAGCAAGGATTTACCTCTTTGCTCCTCGTGGGGGGGGAATCTAAAGTCTTTTTACATTAAATCTTGCAGAAGGCTCTGGAGATGCTGCTTTCTGGGTGGCCGCAGAAATCCGAATCCCATCCTCTGGCGGATTATCATTACACAGGTAAACTGGAAGTGGAGCTTGTTCCTTCACTTGGCATGCTGACAGATGCCGCAGTTCCCTTTCCGTGTTCTGATTTAAAGAATTTAATTCAAAAAACCTGTCTGCAACGGTTCGCGTTCTTTGGGGCGGGGAAAGTGGTAGCAAAGCGCTTCAGTTTTAATCTGTTTACGGCGCTTTTTCACGTGGGGAACGCCTCGTTCTTGCGTTTCAGCCCGCCACGTTAACGTCTGCTGCCCTGCAGTGACACCCAACGGGAGGAGCACGCTGGAACGTGGCAGCGCCAAATCCTCGCTGCCGCGCGCTCTCCCTTTCAGTTGTGCCCGGGCTTTACAGCCTGCGGGGCTTATCCGCTGGCAGTAACAGCTGCTATTGCTAACGAATTCACTGCGCTGTTTGGTAATTGCTTTCTGAAGGAGGAGAGATGTCGATACGTGAATAAGAAATTGTGCCGATTTCCGTTAGGCTGTGAGCAATCTAATCATTTGCCTGTTGCTGTTTATCGCTAGGCTCAGACACTTGGACGCCTCTCGAGAAGCAGTTGTTTGAAAAGGCTATTAGCGTGCACAAGAAGGATTTTAACCTGATACAGAAGGAGGTAAAGCCGAGGTGGATCTAGGGCTGGTAGCATTGGTGGTTTTAACCCAGAAAGTCATGTTTTGAATGGTGTGTTGGAAGCCTCTTTGAAACCCCTTGTTTGCTTCTTAACGCTAAAAAGCCACCGGGACGCGACTTTATTCACCCTAAAGTATAACCACAACAGAATATGTAGTATCTCTGGTGCAAAATACCAGAGATACTAAAATAATAACGAAATGTTACGCTGACCGCTGGTGTGAAGCGGGCAGTTCTGCCCCTCCAACACTTCTTTACAGCCTTCCCAGAAGAGGAAGGTTTGTTTTCTGTCCGATCTCACCCGTACCTTGCAGGGCGATAACCGGGGAGAGTGGGGGAAAGAAAACTGGGCTAGGTGGTTTTGTTGTACGTCTGTGCCTTAAATGTTTTACTGCAGTGTTCCCATTATAGATTGCTTCTGTTTTTCTCACAATAGGTTCAGACTAAGAGTGTGTCCCAGTGTGTTGAATATTACTATATCTGGAAGAAAAAAATTAAATTTGACTGGCGTGAAGCTCCAGTAAAAGGAAAAAAGGTCAAGAGAGGCAAGAATAAGGTGGAAAAGGCTGAAGAAAAGGTAGAAAAACTGCTGGGGATTTGTGTGAGATGCTGCTCCTCACAGAAAACACCTTCCCGTGCTCCCCGGAGGGTGCAGCAGACACTGCCCGGGGAGAGGTTCCGGTTTTATTCTGCTGCTTTGATAAACTTACTCCCTAGGATAACTCTGAAACGGCAAAGCAGCGGTTGGTAGTTAGCACCGTTACTAGAACGTGCTCTTACCCGTTACAGACAGTATTTGCTCTTCAGGGCTGGCACCCTTGCCGATTTAAATAAGATCATTCCCAACTACTTACCGGCGTTAATACTCCTGTTCGTGTGAAACGTGTTGCTGATGATTTTGGGGGATGTTCTGTGCCATCCCAGCGCTCCGTAAAACGAACTGCCGGTGACGTGGCTCTGCACGGGGATTGCCAAGACGTTCCGTGCCAGTAAACAGGAATTTGGTTCACAGAAATACAGTTTTTAATTTTTTTTGTGGTAGAAACTGGGTAACCCCGTCACTTCAGTGCTTAGTAACGCTACACTTTAAACCTGTTGGATAGACTTTTGTGGATGAAAGCGCTGTTCTGCTTACGGTAGTAGAAATACTACGGTTTTTCTTTCAAGTCTGTGTTTGCACCCCACCCTCCCAGTCGAATTAAAGCGTTTTTTTGGCTGTTCAGAGGAGCTCGCCTGGGCTGAGCTATTTTTGTGCTGGCTGTAACACATTCGAATTGCCTGCGCAACTCGGAGATCTTTCAATGTTGTTTTTTTTTGACTTTAGCTATCCACCTTTCTAAAGAGAAGGAAAAATTAATAAAGGCCCTCTGATTTACAGACCACCTGCAGCCCAAAGAAGCAGCCCCGTCTTCCACCTAAGGGAAGCAGGAGGAGAAGGAGAAAGCAGAGGGGTTACAAAAAGACGCCCCGCAGCGCAGGCGGTCCGTCCTGCAAGCCCAGCGTGCCTTCCTGCCAGGCTGGAAGTGCGGGTGATCAGAGTGTGTTTCCCTGTAAAGACTGCGAAAGGTAGCTAGTCATCTTCCTTCTAGAAACCTGCCGCTTTTGGCTAAACCAGGTTTAAATGTTCAGAGCCGCCCGGGGGGCGGAGGGGAAGCGGAGCTAAGGGCGGTTTGAGGATTCCCTTTGGCCCTCCTTGTGGTTTTCTTTGACTTTGAACCCAAACATCAGTCTTGTTTAACCACCCATGTCCCGCACAGCCAGGGCAGAAGCGATGAAACTGTGTCGTACCCTGCATCAAAACGTACCGAACTTCACAGAAGTAGAAATAATGAAGCTTGGTTTAACGGGGTTTATCGAATTAACAAAAAAATAACCCCTGTTTGTTTTCTGACTTCCAGGGTGTTTGAGAAGGTAAAAGGTAGGAACGTTCACATGAAACGCCGTCACCCGCAGGAGCCGATGGAGCCTCTCATGCCCTTGAAGCATTTGAAAAGTGAGGCAAAGACGGAAGAAACCCAGATGCCGACCACCAGCAACTGGGAAAGTGCGATTTCAAACTAGCCGTGAGGTTAGTTTTCTCTGTTTTAGAAAAACACACAAACTGTCTTTATCATCTGGGCAGCGGCTGAGCTCTGAGGAGGATTAGACAACACGAGGTTGCCCCCATTTTCCAACCTAATCCATCGGGAGTGCAGCAGCAGTCGCACCAACGCTGAAAAACCACCGCGGCTTTTCTTTACCCTGGAAGAGTGCTCAGTGAGGCTGCAGAGAACGTTTGCGAAAGGCTTTTTGGGAAGAAAAGCCGCGACTTTGTGTGCGTACTGCCTTTTTAAAACTTACTCGGGTTTAGCGCTGACAGTTGGTGTTGAGTTTGACAGAAAGCACTGCGAAAGCATCAAACCTTCCTTACTTATATCAGCGGTGTGTGCTAAATGAGGGATGCGTGCATGGCGTGGCATTGGGATTGTGCGTGCTTGGGAAAACGTGGTGGTTAGTGACTGTGAAATAGCTGTTGTTGTGCGAATACGAGAGGCTCTCGACTTCTGCTTTGCTTTAAAGAAGTCCTTTGCCTCCGTTTAAAACCAAAGTTGGACGCCCTCGGCCCTCGCTTTTTTTTTTCCCCTCTCAATTTCGGGGTCTGGTGGTGTTGGAAAGAAACAGAACAGGGAAACCAGTGAGAAATTGTCACCATATTTAATATCTCGTTTCGCCATAAAGTGATAGTCATGCACAGCATTTCAGATCTCGAATACAGCACTTCTCTGATACAAGTAAGGGGGGTTTTATGTGCTTTCTACTTAGCTTATTAAATTAGATTTTTTGAATAGCAGATATAAAAGTTCTTGGACTGGTTATGCTGTCAATAATTAAACAATTAAAGCAAAATCCATTACGCTTAGTTGGTGGTGCGAACGCGGCACGCTACGTGTACGAACGAAGAACCCGGGCACATGCTTCCGCCGGCCCGGTCCCTCGGGGGGGTGTAAGGATGGATCCTGATTATTCCTTAAAACTCTCCCAAAAGCTTGAGACCGCAAACCCGGCGAGTCCGGGGACGGCTCCAGGCTGCGGCTGGCCCTTGCGTCCAAGCTCCTCGGCGGGAGAATCGGGGACGGTTAAATGTCCGTCGGGCGTCGCGGAGTCGGTGTTTCACAATGCCGAAAGCGCCGTACCGGGTGGTGTGTCGTTGCACTGGTCTGCGTTCATTTGCGTGAACACCGCTGCCTCGCTAAACTGCGTTTGGGAGTGAAAATGGAGGGTTTGGTTAATGCGGTGAATGAAATATAAATAAGGGGTCTCGTCTCCACTGTCGTTGCGCTAGGAGGGGTAAAAGGCTTTTTTTTTGTTGCCGGGCCACGAGGTTTTCACGAATATTCACGTCCCGTACAAATAAATCTGTCTCTCGGTTCCATTTTCTCTTTAAAGGACCAATATTCAGGTCCGGGCCTTGATAAACTTCTTCACCCGAAGCAGGAGGCGGCTTTGCAGGGCGGGCGCCAGCGTTACCCTTTGGCTTCTCATAACTTGTATTATAAATAAAAAAAAGCCAAAGAAACCTTTTAAATTTTTAGCTAGCCCTTACAGCAGCTGCCTTCCAAAAACGAAGACGGGCCTTTCGGTAATGCTGACGTGAGTCAGCAGCCAGGAAAGCGGCTGTGAGGACGGCAGGTTTTAACGGTAACGCAACAGGGAGGAAAAAAAACCCTGCAAAGCTGGAAACAGGGGGGCTGTTTCCTTAAATAAAATGAAAAAGTGGGGCGTTGCGGCGCTCGGCGATCTGAACTCTGTAGGTACGTTAAGGTGCTGACCTCTGCTTTGTAAAGAGTTGCTACAATTATAACTCATTAGCGTGCGCCGGCGGAAAATCCGGAGGCGATTTCAAGTTGCAGCCGCCGTATCTCCCGGGTCTTTTCCCGCCCTTCGGCTGCAGGACGGCCCGGAACAGGCTGTCCCCGGCGGCGTTAGCGCCGTGGTGCCCAAATCCCCTCCCAGCCCCGCTCCTCTTGACCGCTGTGGGCAAGTGACGTGGTGTTTGTGGGCAACTTAACCTCTGTGGCATGCCCGGGACAACAACGTCGCCGGGCCTGTATTTGTGCCGGCAGCTCGGCGCCTGTCCAAGCCTGTTGTTGACTCCCGCAGCCGGCGCTGTTTCCGTGGGGGGGAGAAAAAACACTTGGGCGCAGGCTGGGCCCGAGTTTAGAGAGCTTGAGGACGCGCTCGGGGCTTTAGGCCCAGCCTAGGCTCTCGGGCGCGCGTCCCAGCTGGCTCCGCCGTGGGTAGGGATGAGCGGAGGTGGGAGTTTGGAAAACTGCGTCCGAAAACCCAGCAGGTCGACGAAACACCCGGGGACCCACGGGAGGGCTCCGCGTGCCCGCCTCCCCGCCCGTTAGTGCAGGTTCCCGTTCCCGGTCTCCTTACTGTTTCGCATCGACTCCAAAAAGTCGAAATTTTGATGCAAGAACAGAATTTGGTCCAGGTTCTCCGGCGCCAGGACGGCTCGCCGATGCTCCAGGAGGCTCTCGGCGGCGGCGAAGGCCTGCTCGGGCAGCACGGCGGTGGCTGGGACGGCGAGGTACTGCCGGCTCAGCCGCGCCACGGCCGGGAAGCGGTGCTCGTTGTTCTTCCACCAGTCCAGCGGGTTGGTGCTGCGCTTGCAGAGGGGCTCCACGATGTAGTTTTCCAGCTGCTGGTGGATCTCGGGCATGCTCTCCGTCGGGTCCTTCCCCAGCAGGATGTCGTACATGCTCTGCGAGGGGGTGCTCGAGCATCTGTCCTTCTGCGCGGGCAGCTGGCTGCCCGCATCTCCGCCCTCGGCTTTGTAATCCGCGTTCGGCACCCGAAACCGGGTAGGGGACGGGGAGTGGTGGTGGAAAACCTGCGACAGCATGGTTTTGACTCTCTCGTGTAGCTCGCTTCTCAGGCCGGGGCTGAGAAACCGCATCTCCTTGAAGCGCGGGTCCAAAAAAGAGGCGATAACCGCAGGACTTTCTAGCGCCTTCTCATCCTCCGATAACCCCCAGCGCCGCGTCAGCTCTGACCTGATGTTGCCTACCACCGTCTTGATGACGGCGCCGGCCTCTTCCGCCTGCTGCCCGATGGCGGCGACGATCCCGTGGATGCAGGGCATCAGAGAAGACACGGATGCGTTCTGCTCCTCGCGCAGGAAGGACGTTGCGATCTTGATGGTCCTCATGACCGGCACCAGGTCCTGCAGGAGCTTCCACTGGTGGTCGGCCAAGTTCTGGACGGCCGCCGCGCCCTTGGGGTGTTCCTCCAGCACGGACATGATGGCCCACTTCAGGTCGAGGAGGCTCTCGCACATCTCCATGGTGGTTATCCAGCGGGACTCCGCGTCCAGCACCAGCTTCAGCCTGGTTTTATTGATGGCTTCCAGCTTGCTGTTCAGGGAGCAGGCGGCTTTGGCGTCCCGCTGGAAGTACCGGACGACGCCGCGGGCGCTGCTCAGGGCTTCTTGGACCTGCTCGACTTCCAGCCCCGCCTTGACGCAGAGGTGAAGGGTGCGAGCGGCGCAGCACAGGCTGCTCCAGCCGTACGCGTCCTCCAGCCGCTGCGCGTTCGCCGCCGCGCTCCGCGGGCCGTCGTGCACGACGCAGAAGACGGATTTGCCGGACAGCCCGAATTCGGAGAGGACGGTGTATAGCTTCTCCCCTAAATCGCCCTCCGCTTCGTCATCGTGCGTTTGCCGCGTCTCCATGATGCAGCGTGCCCGCCGCCACTCCCCGTCGATGAAGTTGGCCGTGACGGTCAGGTAGGTCTGGCCGAGCCGGGAGAGCCAGAACTCCACGCAGACCGCGATGGCCTGAGCCGTCCGCAGGTAGTGCTCCAGGTGCTGCTTGACCACGTTGTACCTGTGCCAGAGCATGCCGGCGAGCTGCGCGGGCGTCGGGAGGGCAAAACTCGGCTCCAGGTAGCCGACGAGGAGCCCAAACCCTTTGTCCTTCACCACGGAGAGCGGGTGCAGGTCGCGGAAGATCATCTCCAGCACCAGCTCCAGGACGACGTCGCTCCTTGGTTCCGAGCAGGACGCGGCGTGGTAGAGGCTGTTCTCCGGCGTCATCTGCCGGCAGCGTTTCACGGCGTTCTCCTGAGCCGCGTAGTCGGATTCGGGAGCCTGGTCGTCCTTGAGCTGGGAGAGCAAGGTGTCGCGGATGCTGTGCTTCCTCACCAGGTGCTCCCGCATGGTGGTGGTGCTGTTGTGGAAGGAGAGCTGCTTCTTGCAGACGTTGCACTCCACGTAGGCGTCTCCCAGCTTGGTGTAGTAATTCCACACCTTGGACTTGCGGCGGTCGACGTAGAGCGCGGGGCTCGCCCCCTCCGCGCCCCCGCCCTTCTCCCTCTTCCTCCTGGGCGACGGCCCCAGACCGGCGCCCGCCATGTTGTAGGCGTTGAAGACCATCGATATTTCCTCTGCGGAGGAGAGAAACGCAACACAACGTCGCCTGAAATTCCAATTTAAACCTCCCTTCGGCTCTTTTGTTCTCTAGTCCCGTGCCTTAGCCTAAACCGCCGGCAGCCGTTGGCGCGGTGGCTGCCCGGTGCCGCCTTCGGCCGCTGCGATTTACAGCGTTGGGGGGGCGGGGGGGAAAGGGCCGAAACGGCGCACGTACCTCGTACCGTCCGCGGGTAGGACCGCGGGGCGAGCGGGAGAGCTGGCTCCTCCGTCGCCTCCTCCTTCGGCCGCGCCTCGCCGCCGCCCTCCTCCTCCTCCTCCTCCGGCTTAACGCATTTCTGCAAGAACTGAGACGCTCTTGTGGTGTTCGCATCCGCCATCGCGTCCTTCGCCCGCGTCTGGCGCCGCGGCGGGGAGCCCAGGGCCGTTAAAATGAGGCCGGTGGCTCCGGATGAGAATTCCGGGGTTAAAGGCGAGGTCGGGCGGTTCTTAGTGAGGCCACGCTGGTGGTGGTAACGTCATCGGAGCCCCTCTTCTGCTTCGCAGGGGCCCGCCGCCGTCGCTGCCCGCCGCCGTTCCGGAGCCTTTTTGGTCCTAAAACTTTCACCGGCCCTTGGGCGGGAGTCTGGGCTTAAACCGGCACAAAATGGGAAAAACCGCCCTCCTCGTTTAGCCGGTGGTAATGGCAATTTTTCTTAGCGGTGTGAGGTATTCCCTGCCGTCTAGGTGTTTCGGTGAGATATTGCCGGAGAAAACCGGACGGCGTTACCCACCGGCTGTAAACCCGCGGCGTTAAATAGTTCGGCAAGGAGGAAACCGCCTCCTTCGGGCCAATTTCTCCCCAAAAAACCACCGCGGCTCTGCTTTGTGCGCCGAGAGAGAAGGGTTTCTGCGCCGTTGTTCCCTTACCTCCTCTCCGCCGGCGTGAGGGTGGCGTAGACGCGGCAGGCCGTGGCGTGGGTGCTGCCGGGCCGGGCGCTCACCGAAGAGCCCTCCGAGGCGCCGCGAAGCTCGCGGTGAAGGCGGCCCCGGTTGTTTCACCTCTATAAAAATCGACGTGTGTTTCTTGCAGGCGGGCGTGCTGGCCGGCTGGCGGCGGGCACCGGGGTTTTACCGCGTCCGGCAGCGTGGCAAACACCGGCTGCGGCGGCAGCAAGCCGAGGGGTTTCGGGGCGGCCGGGGTGGCGGCTTTTGGGGGGAGACCCTCTCCCCCAGCCGCCCCCTCATCCCTCTCCTGCCATTGCGTGAACTCGGCGACGCATCCGGCGAAGGCGCCGTCGCGGTGCCGGAGCTCGCCGCGCCGGTGATGTCACCTTTCCAGCCGCTGGCAGGTGCCGTATTCGGGGGCTTCCCACCCCAAAACCCTTTTCCCGCGGCCGACGCGCTCTGCCCCTCGGCGTTTCGCCTCCCCTGCTCCCAGACGCTGCCGGCGTTACGGCCGGCGCGTACCGCACACCCGCCACTGGGAAAGGAGGGGGTCCTCGATGACCGGCGGCTCGTTAAGTACTCACGCCTTCGTTAGCGGGTGCGGGAGCCCCAGCGCTCCCCTCTCACCGGGAAGTAATTAACCTAGGGCTCCTCTCAAAAGTTCCTGCTGGGGCTGGAGGTGGGCGTTGGCGGCGGGGGCTGGATCGGCCATCGTTACGCTCGCCCCTCGCTAATTAGCCGGGGCTTCGTTAAATG
Source organism: Gavia stellata (assembly GCF_030936135.1). Taxonomy (NCBI): domain Eukaryota; kingdom Metazoa; phylum Chordata; class Aves; order Gaviiformes; family Gaviidae; genus Gavia; species Gavia stellata. The sequence goes on along the minus strand of NC_082634.1, from coordinate 385,059 downwards.
CCTCTGGCGAGGAGCCCCCCGCCTTGCTGACCCGCGCCCGCCCGCCGCTCCCCCCTTCTCCCTACTCTTTCAGCTCGGGGAGAAGCAGCGCCAGCCCTGCTACGCCGTCGAGTGGTTCGGTGATGTCATCGCCAGGGCCGTGATGTCATCGCCGGGGCCGTGATGTCAGCGCGATGACCCTCGGTGAGTGGGGCGCTTGGCTGACCCCGGCCTCCTTCAGGACCCTCTCCCCGCCCTCGCTAATGCTGGCTGCGGGTTCCGGCCCACCGCATCAGCCCTACGGCACTGGAACGCGTCAAAACGCCCGAAAAGGGGCGAAAATGGCCCATTTCGGGGCCGCGCGTTCCCCTCCGTCGCACCCCGCCCCTCGGCCGCTCCCCCCGGCCGCCAGGGGGCGCCGCTCCCCCCCGCTGCGGGGGGGAAGCGGCGGAAGCGCTGCCCCGCCCCTCCGCCCGCCTCACGTGGGCGCCGACCGCCAATACGGCGCGCCGCCGGCCTCACGTGAGAGGGGCGCACGGCGGCGTCGGGTGAGGCGGAGCGCCGCGGCTGCAGGCGGCCGCCATGGACCAGGCCGGGAAGGAGAAGGAGGCGCTGCAGCTCCTGGCCGAGGCCGACAAGAAGGTCCGCGGCTCCCAGTCCTTCTTCGCCGGCCTCTTCGGGTGAGTGCGCGCCGCCCGGCCCGCTCCGCCCCGGGCTTGGCCCCCCCCGGGGGCCTGACAGCGGTGGGGGGCGGGGAGGGGGTGTCAGGGGGTGGGGGGGGCTCCGAGGTGAGGGTGCTGGGCCCTGGGGGGTTTGGGGTGAGGGGGGGCACTGTGGGGGTGCCGTGGGGCAGAGAAGGGGTGTTAGGGGCTCCTGGGGGGTTTTGGGATGAGGGTGCTGGGCCCTGGGGGGGTTGGGGTGAGGGGGGGCACTGTGGGGGTGCCGTGGGGCAGAGAAGGGGTGTTAGGGGCTCCTGGGGGGCTCCGAGGTGAGGGTGCTGGGCCCTGGGGGGGTTGGGGTGAGGGGGGGCACTGTGGGGGTGCTGGGGGGCAGAGGAGGGGTGTTAGGGGCTACTGGGGGGCTTTGGGATGAGGGTGCTGGGCCCTGGGGGGGTTTGGGGTGAGGGGGGGCACTGTGGGGGTGCTGTGGGGCAGAGAAGGGGTGTTAGGGGCTCCTGGGGGGCTTTGGGATGAGGGTGCTGGGCCCTGGGGGGTATTGGGGTGTGGGGAGACACTGTGGGGGTGCCGTGGGGCAGAGAAGGGGTGTTAGGGGCTTCTGGGGGCGCTTTGGGATGAGGGTGCTGGGCCCTGGGGGGGTTGGGGTGAGGGGGGGCACTGTGGGGGTGCTGGGGGGCAGAGGAGGGGTGTTAGGGGCTCCTGGGGGGTTTTGGGATGAGGGTGCTGGGCTCTGGGGGGTATTGGGGTGTGGGGAGGCACTGTGGGGGTGCCGTGGGGCAGAGAAGGGGTGTTAGGGGCTTCTGGGGGGTTTTGGGATGAGGGTGCTGGGCCCTGGGGGTATTGGGGTGAGGGGGGGCACTGTGGGGGTGCTGTGGGGCAGAGGAGGGGTGTTAGGGGCTCCTGGGGGGCTTTGGGATGAGGGTGCTGGGCCCTGGGGGGTTTTGGGGTGAGGGGGGGCACTGTGGGGGTGCTGTGGGGCAGAGAAGGGGTGTTAGGGGCTCCTGGGGGGCTTTGGGATGAGGGTGCTGGGCCCTGGGGGGTATTGGGGTGTGGGGAGACACTGTGGGGGTGCCGTGGGGCAGAGAAGGGGTGTTAGGGGCTTCTGGGGGCGCTTTGGGATGAGGGTGCTGGGCCCTGGGGGGGTTGGGGTGAGGGGGGGCACTGTGGGGGTGCTGGGGGGCAGAGGAGGGGTGTTAGGGGCTCCTGGGGGGTTTTGGGATGAGGGTGCTGGGCTCTGGGGGGTATTGGGGTGTGGGGAGGCACTGTGGGGGTGCCGTGGGGCAGAGAAGGGGTGTTAGGGGCTTCTGGGGGGTTTTGGGATGAGGGTGCTGGGCCCTGGGGGTATTGGGGTGAGGGGGGGCACTGTGGGGGTGCTGTGGGGCAGAGAAGGGGTGTTAGGGGCTCCTGGGGGGTTTTGGGATGAGGGTGCTGGGCCCTGGGGGGTATTGGGGTGTGGGGAGGCACTGTGGGGGTGCCGTGGGGCAGAGAAGGGGTGTTAGGGGCTTCTGGGGGGTTTTGGGATGAGGGTGCTGGGCGCTGGGGGGTATTGGGGTGAGGGGGGGCACTGTGGGGGTGCCGTGGGGCAGAGAAGGGGTGTTAGGGGCTTCTGGGGGCGCTTTGGGATGAGGGTGCTGGGCTCTGGGGGTATTGGGGTGTGGGGAGGCACTGTGGAGGTGCTGTGGGGCAGAGAAGGGGTGTTAGGGGCTCCTGAGGGGTTTTGGGGTGAGAGTGTTGCCCCTGGGGGGTTGGGGTGAGGGGAGACACTGTGGGGGTGCTGTGGGGCAGAGAAGGGGTGTTAGGGGCTCCTGGGGGGTTTTGGGGTGAGGGTGCTGGGCCCTGGGGGGGTTTGCGGTGAGGGGGGGTGCTGTGGGGCAGAGAAGGGGTGTTAGGGGCGTCTGGGGAGCTTTGGGGTGAGAGTGTTGGCCCCTGGGGGGTTGGGGTGAGGGCGGGCGCTATGGGGGTGCCGGGGGGGCGGCAGAGGGTGTTAGGGTGCGAAACGGGGTGTGAGGGCTACGGATGAGGGCGGGGAAGGCTGTGAAAAACCATCGGGCGCTCTTACCGCCTCTCAATGCGTCGTAAACTCATCCCTCGCTTTCGGCGTGGGCTTTAAAACCGGTTCAAATGGTTGGTTGTTTTTTTTTTTTAAACTTTAAACTCGGCCGTGCGCAGTCCTGGCTGGCGCTGCGCCTCTGCGGGGACTCGTCGGGGCCGAGGGAGTTCCGCTCCCCCCTGCCCCGTGTCGTACCGGAAAAGGGCAAACTCCGGGGGTTCGCTTTGCCCCCCGGTGCCGCTCAGACTCATCTCCGTGCAAAGACCGGGCCGGTTTCATGCCGGCTTTAACTCTGGCTTTACGCAACGGCCGTGCTAGGGGAGAAACGAGAGGTGCCCCGCACTTAACGTTGCAAAATTCAGCTTTCACCGGGCGGTTTCATAAACAAGAGCGCGTCCGGCGCTTGCCCGATAAGGGGGAGGTTTGTTTTCCTCGGGCTGCGGTAGGGAGGGAGACGCTGTGGCCAGGTTTTGTGCGTGGTGGGGCGACCGGAGCCGTGGTTTCTGCTGCCCTTCGCTTCGCCGTGCCATGGCGTTTCCTTCAGCTCGCCCTCCTTAATGTTATTTAACAGCTCCAAATTAACGTGAGACACAAAACTCGGGCGCTTGGGTGTTAAACGGTAATTTCTAATGGCGGTTGAGATTCTCTGAGCTAAAGGGCCGTTTCGTAAAGCGCTGAGGTCTCCCCGCTTGTCTCCGGCGGCCTTGACTCACCGTCAGCGAAGCCCGGCTGCCGAAGTCCGCTGGATGCTTGTTGCCCTTTTAGCCCGGTTATCGCCCGGGGTTTGGCAGGGACGGCATTGCCGGTTTGTTCATCGGGCGGAGCGGCTGCCTTGATGATTCTCCTCTTTTTTGGGGAGCGGGAGAACTTTGCTGCTCAAACCGATCCGAACTGGTGGAGCCGCTGACTCCGGCGAGTCGCTCCTGCCAGCCTCTGCCACGTTTCTAACTGCCGGTTTCTAGTGGGAGAGAGGAAACGTGAGCAAAACTGCTTAAGCTGGTGCTTAAAAAAGCCCCCAAAACACAAACGCAGCCATAATAACCTCCCTCGAGTCCCCAGCCGGGATTTCTCGTCAGAATCAGCAAGGTCAGCAGAGGAACGCGCTCGCTAGCAGAGCCGGAGAGCTGGGAGGTGGTGCTCGTGTGCCGCAGCCCCTGCGTTTTAAAACGGGTCGTCGTCGGACGAGCTGGCTCCCTCCCTGCTCCCCTCAGGCTGCTTTGGGGGCCGGGAGAGTGTTTTTGGGGGCCAGGAGGGTGCTGCAGCGGGTGCTGGCTGTGTCCCCGGCGGCAGAGGGAGGCTGTGAGCCGGGGCTTCGCCGACGGGAGCAGCGTGGGCTCGTTTGGGGCAGCAAAGGGGCGAAGCGCCCGCGGGAGGATTCCTCTGCTCGTTAATTATTAATTAAAAAAGTGTTTCTGTGAAGGACTGGCCCAGCTCCCGCTGTCTGTGGGGCGTTCTAGAGCGGCGGGGAAAGGTTGGGGTTGCTTCCCCACGGCCGCGAGCACGATTCCTCCGGCCGTGCGAGCCGCCTGCAAGCTGCGGCTCGGAGGAAGCAGGCAGCAAACCCGCTTTTCTCTCCCCGTTGGCCTCCGTTTTAACCGGCAGCTTCCCCAGAGAGCCCTGCGGGGGCCGGGTCCCTCTGCCCCTCGAGCCGGGAGAGACTCCTCTGCGGCAGCAGCTCGCCCCAGGGAGCCTCTCGTGCTCTTGGTGGCAGCTGCAGCGGAGCAATGTCATTTATTTTTTCCGCTCGGGCGCAGGGTTTGAGTTTCCCAGCAGGGATTTATGCAACGCCCGGCTTCTCTTTGCTTCCAGGGGCTCCTCCAGGATAGAGGAAGCATGCGACATCTACGCCCGAGCAGCAAACATGTTCAAAATGGCCAAAAACTGGAGCGGTACGTACACACGCGGCCGCGAGCCGGTTCCCTGGGCCGGGGGCACAGTCTCCTCGCCTCCTCCCGGGGAGGAGCGAACCCCTCTGGGTCCGAAAGCCGGCGCAGGCTCGATGCTGCTGGCTTATTTTAGCTGGATTTTGAGGAGGGTAACCTGCCCGCACCCCAGCCTTTCTGAAACGGTTCAGACAACGCTCCTGAGCTTCCTCTCTCCCCCTCCAGCCGCAGGGAACGCCTTTTGCCAGGCGGCGCAGCTTCACCTGCAGCTGCAGAGCAAGCACGACGCAGCCACCAACTTCGTGGACGCGGGCAACGCCTTCAAGAAAGCTGACCCGCAAGGTGAGGGCTCGCTTTCCCTCCGGCCTTCCAGAGCGGGAGACGCGAGCAGACGTAAAACGCCCCGATTTCAGTTACCGGAGGCTGCGCGTCGGCCGGGTTTTTGCCCGTTACGCAAGGGTTTCTCCTGGGTGTGTGTTATCCCATCCTCTCGACGCCTTTGGGAGCGAGCCGAGATGCCGTGGGCTGGATTTGACGTGCATCCCCGAGCTGCAAGTCGCTCCGGTAGCAAAGTTCCCCTCCGCAGCCAGCGTGCCTGCCGGATGACGTCTGTTCCCCCCTCCCTCCGTCTGCGGGAATCCCTGTGCCCCCCGCCGAGCCCGGCTCTGAGCATATGGCTTCGGCTGAAGCCAACGAAGGGGTTTGGTCGTGATTCACGCGCCGTGCGTGGATCTCGCGCTTCGTTTGGCTCCCTTCGCTCCGGCGTTGGAGCTGCTGCTGGGAGCCGAGCCGGCACGGGGGGAACGTTCTGGGGTTGATGGATCAGCTGAGAGTACGCGCTCCTCCTCCTGGCGCTTCAGCCGGCTTCGGGGGGGACGGGCGACGAGTTGGGGTGTCCTGCGCCTTTCCCCCGGGTCACTTGGATCCTAGCTCTCTTCTGCGTGATCCGGAGCGCGAGAGGGGAATATAGGGGCGGAAGCTGACAAACGTGGATCGTTGGGTTTAGGATACGAAGGAGGAGTGCGAGAGCCGGTCCCCCATGCCGCGGGGGAACGCTTTGCTGTTCCTGGCGCGCCGTCTCGCTAGTTACCGCTGCCCCCGGGGTTATCTGCGCCGGGGCCGGATCGGTTTGGGTGATTTTCAGAGAAGATAATGGAGTAACCTGAGGAGAAAACAAATTTAATCTCCTGGAGGATTTGCTTAATCTCCCAGAGATTTATGTTCCCGTTACCCGCTCGCGCTGCTCTCGACCTGTGTTTTCCTCTCCCGGCTGGCTGCGCGAGCCGGTGTGCCGAAACGCGCCCGTTCCCCGGCGTGTTGTGGCTTTTGGTAAACCGGAGGGGGAAGGCGGAGGCTGAGCCCGCCTCTTCCTAACGGGGCAAAATCCTTCTAAAATACAGGGGAATTCACTGTGGTGGGGATGGGTCTGTGCTGGACGGAGCCTTGGGGCAGGTGAGGTGTTTGGCGGGGCTGGGTGCGGTGAAGACGCGGCTGTGACAGCTGTCAGTCAGATGGCAGCTCCTCGGCTGCTCGGCTCCCTGGTAGAGAGCGCCGCGAGCCCGACAGCTGGGAGCAGTCAGAAAAAGATCCGTCTCCCGGAGCCTGGCATTTAGCTGCAGCAGAGTTCCTCCCACGCCTCTTCGGAGACACCGAGGGGAAGGCGCCTCCTGAGATACAGCAAAACGCTGCGGCTTCGGCCCCCCTGTCCTGCGCCGTGTGCCGCCGACTGTGGCGGAGCTGGGCAGCGAGCGCGTCTCTGGGATGGAACACCACAGAGGGGGCCGGATCTGAGTCGATGCCGGGTTAAATCCCACCCCGCGGTCTGGGGAGAGGCGGTGGGGGGCTCCTGCCTTGGTCCCGTGGGGCAGGAGGGGGGCTGTGGAGTTACCGCAGGGGCTTGGCCCTTTCTGCGTCCCTGGCGTTGCGGTTCCTGCCTCTCAAATGCCCTACGCCCCGAACAAAGGCCTTTTGTTCCGGGGAACAAACAGCTTACTCGTGCGTCCCAGCTCCCGGGCGGCACGGGGCACTGGATGGAGCCGCTCTCTGGCTTCTGCTTTTCGCTACCCGCCTGCTCTGGCGTGCTCTAAATTTCCCTGGAAGCCTGTAGCCTCAGCAGCTTTTCTGGAGCAGCTATTGATCTTTGAGCGTGCTATAAATACAGCTCCATCGCTTCGGGGAGGCTGGGAGCGGGAGGGAGGGGTGGCAAGCAGCGCCGCTCTTCCAAAACGCCTGTGCTCACCGATTTCTTTCTTTCTCTTCTCAGAGGCCATTAACTGTTTGATCAGAGCTATCGAGATCTACACAGACATGGTAAGCCCGGCCGGCCTCTTCTCACCGGGAGGGAGGGTGGTGAGGCCGAAGGGCCTGACCCACCTCTCTGCGCCCTCAGCTCGGTGGAAACGGGGGTCTGGGGTGTTTTTGTCCAGCCTGCCGGCATCGCACAGGGCTGGAACCGGCGCCCGGTGAGGCCTGGAGGCAAACACCCGGTGGGCAGGGGCCGAAACCTTCCCTGAGCGCTGGGAATGGCGAGTTCGGCAGCGCTGTCAGCCCTCGGAGCAGCTCTCCGTTGGGGTCGGAACGCTCTTCCCGGCACCCCGCCGAGCGCCAGCCCGGGTGCGCAAACTCCTTTCTGCTTCCAGGGTCGGTTCACCATCGCTGCGAAGCACCACATATCGATAGCGGAGATCTACGAGACGGAGCTGGTGGACATCGAAAAGGTAACCGCGGGGGAGAGAGGGGAATGCCGCAGAGCAGGTGCCCGGCTGTCGGGCCGCGCCTCCTCCGGCTTCCGTAAATGCCGCCTTCAATTCAAGCGGGGGTTTGGAAGCGGTCAAAACCCGGAGGCTTCGTGGCTCCGGAGGGCTTCGCTGATTCACCGCAAGCCTGGCAGATGAGCTCAGAGCTGTCACGCCCGCTGAGGGTGGCGTACTCAGCCTCAGCAGGTCATGCTTTTCCCTCGGGCTGTTCTCACTTCTTCCGCGGAACGTGCCGGCTGCCGCCGTCGCCGAAGTGGCTTTAAGCCCCAAATACCAGCGATGCTTCCCGGTGTGTGTCAGCCCTGCGCAAACCCGGGAAGACGCTTGGAACGGCTTTGACGCCGCAGCTAACGAAGGGGGAAAAAAAAACCCAAAAAAAAAAAGCTTTGGGCTCGCGTGGGCGTCTGGGAAGCGCGAGAACAGTTTGATTGGAGCCATCCGAGAAGAAATCGCCGCTGCCGATGGAGGTAGCGAAGCCCTCCGCCTTCCCGGAGGCTCAGGGGCCTGCGGGGTCCCTCAGGGCCGCCTCCGCGGATGCTGTTCCAGCCCCCGAGGCTCCGGATTCTGACTCAGTCGGGTGTTGGGTTTTTTGGTTGGTTTTTTTTTTTTTTTCTTTCTCCTGGGGAATAAACCAGGTTCATTTTACAGGGAAGCAAGTTTCCACATCCTGCGCGGATCTAATTCGGGCTTCCGCTCGCTTCCCGAGTTAATTTAGGGCTGGTCTCGACGCTCCTCCCAGCGAGCCTCTCCGACACCCTGCTTGTCAGCTCCCGGGGATAACCCGCAGCTGCTCGGAGAATAACCTAGGGATTTGCCCTCAGGCCGGGCTTCGGCGCTCCGGGGAAGGGCCGAGCTTGCTCAGCCGGATTCGTGAGCTCCCATCAGGAAAGCCTCCCCTTTCCTCGGCACCGATCCCATCCGTTCTGTGGCAGTGATAGGATTCGTCTTCAAATTTAGCTGCCCAGTAGGTCCCCAGCCTGTTGGCAGGAGACGGGTGTGAAACGCGCCCACGGGCAGCCGGGAGATGAGCCGCCCCCTTACAGAATGGGCTGAAAAGAGGAAAAATAACTTTCCCCCGGGGAGGGAGCGTATCTTTGCTCATCCCGATAAAGCTGCGGCACGCCGGGACGCTCGCCGGGCTGGCATCTCGCCCCTGCCCTGAAGGTCCAGGCCCTCTTGCCGCACTGACCTTGTCTCGGCGGGGAGCTGCCGGCCGGTTGCCACCTTGGGACGGGAGCTGGCCGCAGCGGAGCGCAGATGGCAGCGGAAGCGGCGTGGGCGGCTCGGCGCAGGCCTGTGCCCTGCGAGGCCGGGCTGGGGAGGATTCTCCCGAGGCCGGCAGCGCCGCAGCTCCCGTATCTTGGTATTTTTATACATATCTATGTAATTTTTTTTACGGCGTGCTGCGCCCTGACTGCGTTTGCCTTCTTCCTAGGCCATAGCCCACTACGAGCAGGCTGCGGATTACTACAAAGGGGAAGAGTCCAACAGGTAAAAGCTCTGCTGCAGGCGGGGATCCGTGCGGGATCGGCGCTCCGGCACGGCCCGGGGTGGCTCAGGAAACAGATGGTGGCCGAGTTTCTGTCCCCGAAGCGACTCCCCGCCCCGAAGCGAGCGGCGTTGGGGGTTTTCACTGCTGCCCGCTTCCCCGCCTGGTCCTCGCCACCGGCTTCTGACCCGGGCAAGGGCCGGCGGCGCTTCCCTGCGTGCCGTGCCGGCGGGGCTCCCGGCGCTGCCGGGCTCTCCTGTGCGCAGCAACTTCCCCCCCGCCTTGGGGGGACCCCAATTCCCGGCGCTCGAGGCGGGAGCTGGGGTGTCAGCGGTGGGGTTGTGTCTCCCCGGGCGGCGCGGAGAGCGCTGCTCCGAGCTTTCCCGGCTCTCCTTTCCCCGCAGCTCGGCTAACAAGTGTTTGCTGAAAGTGGCCACGTACGCGGCCCAGCTGGAGCAGTACCAGAAAGCCGTGGAGATCTACGAGCAGGTCCGGGCTTCCTCGATGCGTCCTCCCTCCTCCCGCTTCTCAGGAGAGCTTCCTCGCTGCAGCCCCTCCCGCGGCAGAGGACTCGCTCCCTAAATAACCCGGGAAAGCTCCGAGCTCCCCCCTCCAACTCTCCGATTGTCTTCTCCAGGTGGGCACCAGCGCCATGGACAGTCCCCTGCTGAAGTACAGCGCCAAGGAGTACTTCTTCAAGGCGGCCCTCTGCCACTTCTGCATCGACATGCTCAACGCAAAGGTGGGCCCGGGGTCGGGGGGACAACGGGGCACGCAGCCCCTCGGCACCCGCCGGCCGGCGCTCGGGAAGGGGCCGGGGGGGCTCTCCTGCCCGCCGGGCTAGCGGCAGTGCTGGGACGCTTGCCGCCGCTCTGGATAAGCTCCCGAAAGCAGCACACCCGCACGGGGTGCTCCCTGCTTCCCTGCTCCCCGCCTCCTCCTCATCCTCATCCTCCCCTCCAGCTGGCCGTGCAGAAGTACGAAGAGATGTTTCCGGCGTTCACGGACTCCCGGGAGTGCAAGCTGGTCAAGGTGAGGAGCAGAATTCCCTCCTTCCTCTCCATTGCATCACTCGGACAGAAACGCCGTCAGGGCCGGGATCGCGTCCCAGTCCCGGGGAGCGCTAAAAGGGCCGGGATCGGCTGCAGCCTGCCCGCTCCCCAGGAGGCTCCCGGCCGCCGTGGGCTCGGCTCCGGCCAGCGCAGCCGGCTCCGGTCCCCCCGCCGCGTGCCGGGTCTGTTCTTGAGGAATGGGCCGGGAGCGAAGCCAAAGGGAGCGGAGGGTTTTTGGGAGGCGCTCGGGGCCTCCCCCTGAGGAGGGAGGGGGGGTCTCCCTTCCCTCATCCCCCCCTTCCTGCCCTTCCAGAAATTGCTGGATGCTCACGAGGAACAGAACATCGACGGCTACACCGACGCGGTAGGTTTGACGCTGGTGCGAGTAAAACGCCCGAATCCACCCCAAACGCGCGGGGGGAAGGAGCCCCCTCCTCCCCCCGGCTCTGCTGCCCCGGACCCCCCCACCTTCCTCCCAAATAACCCCTCCTCCCTCCTCCTCCTCCTCCTCCTCCTCAGGTGAAGGAATACGACTCCATCTCCCGCCTGGACCAGTGGCTCACCACCATGCTGCTCCGCATCAAGAAAACCATCCAGGGCGAGGAGGAGGACTTGCGCTAAGCGGCTGCGCACCCCCCCTTTTACCGACACCCCCCCACCCTTCTCCGGAGCCATTCCCGTTTTCCGGAGCCGCTCCCGCCCGGCTCTGGGCCCTCCCTCTTGTACATGGACCCCTCTTCAGATATTTAATGGTGTAATATATTCCCCGGGAGCCCGGGTTTTGACTCCTGCCTTCGCTCCGGGGGTCCCCCCCCTTCTCTGGGGGGGGCTGCGGGGGTTTGTGTCCCCCCCCACCTCCCCGGGGGGGAGCGGTGAGGAGGAGGAGGAGGAGGAGGAGGAAGGCAGGCGCTGCTGCATGCGTTGGCGTCGACCGCGGGGCTGTAGCGCGTCCTCGCAAAGGCAAATAAAACGTTGCATGAGCGGAGAAGGGACGGGCGCTGCGTCCCGGGGGGGCTGCGGACCCCCCCACCCCCCAAAAAACCCCCCTCACCCCCCAAAAAAACCCCTTCTGGGGCTGCCTTTGCCCCCCCCCCCCAGGCTAACGCTGCCCCCCGCCTCGTTAAGGCCTCCTGGGGTGTGCTAATTAATGAGCCCGTGCTGGACCCCCCCACCCCTCCCCGGGGGTCCCTGTTGGGCACACCCCCCCCCCCCCCCCCCCCCCCCCGCCGTGTCCTCCCCGGGGTCACTGTTGTGCCCCATAGTCTCCCTAGGCCCCGCCCCTTTCCTGAGGCCCCGCCCCGAAGGCGGGGTCGCACCTGAGGCCCCGCCCCGCAGGTGGATTCGCACCTCACACCCCGCCCTCGAGGGCGGAGCCGCAACTCAAACCCCGCCCCCGGGGGCGGAGCCGCAACTCAAGCCCCGCCCTCGGGGGCGGAGCAACGCCGCACGCCGCGTCCCCGAGGCGGAGCCACGCAGCAGCCGCCCCGCCCTTCAGGCGGCGAGCCACGCCCTCCGCGTCGCAGCGGTGACGTCACTGCGGCGGCGCCGCCGGGCCGCGGAAGGCCCCCGGGCGCGGGGGCGGTCCGCGGCGGTGCCGGTATCCGGTGCCCGGTGCCGCCATGGCGGGTCGGTGCCCGCTGGTGGAGGACAGCTTCAGCCGGTTGGCCTCGCAGAGCAACGTCTACGGGCTGGCGGCGCTGGCGGGCGGGGAGGGCCCCGGCGGGCTGCTGGCGGCCGCGCTGAAGGGGAAGGTGATTTACTTCCGGTACCACGACCTGCGGCAGCGGCTGCGGCCCGTCGCCCGGGAGCTGCAGTTCACCTACATCCCCGGTCGGGGCTCCGGGGGCGCGGGGCGGGGGTTGCGGGGGGGGTCAGGGGGCGTGGGGGGCGGGGTTATGGGGGTCAGGGGTCACGGGGGCGGGGCTGTGGGGGTCAGGGGTCGGGGGAGGATGTATGAGGGTGAGGGGTCATGGGGAGGGGCTATGGGGGTCATGGGGAGGGGCTATGGGGGTCAGGGGTGAGGGGTTACAGGGATTGGGGTCCTGGGGAGGGGTTATGGGGGTCATGGGGAGGGGCTATGGGGGTCAGAGGTCATGGGGAGAGGTCATGGGGGTCAGGGGTGAGGGGTTACAGGGATTGGGGTCATGGGGAGGGGTTATGGGGTCATGGGGAGGGGCTATGGGGGTCAGGGGTGAGGGGTTATGGGGATTAGGGGTCATGGGGAGGGGTTATGGGGGTCATGGGGAGGGGCTATGGGGGTCAGAGGTCATGGGGAGAGGTCATGGGGGTCAGGGGTGAGGGGTTACAGGGATTGGGGTCATGGGGAGGGGTTATGGGGTCATGGGGAGGGGCTATGGGGGTCAGGGGTGAGGGGTTATGGGGATTAGGGGTCATGGGGAGGGGTTATGGGGGTCATGGGGAGGGGCTATGAGGTCAGGGGTGAGGGGTTACAGGGATTGGGGTCATGGGGAGGGGTTATGGGGTCATGGGGAGGGGCTATGGGGGTCATGGGGGTCAGGGGTGAGGGGTTACAGGGATTGGGGTCCTGGGGAGGGGTTATGGGGGTCATGGGGAGGGGCTATGGGGGTCAGGGGTCATGGGGAGAGGTCATGGGGGTCAGGGGTGAGGGGTTACAGGGATTGGGGTCATGGGGAGGGGTTATGGGGTCATGGGGAGGGGCTATGGGGGTCAGGGGTGAGGGGTTATGGGGATTAGGGGTCATGGGGACGGGTTACGGGGGTCATGGGGAAGGGTCATGGGGTCAGGGGTCACGAGGAGGGCTTATGGGGGTCGGGGTGAAGGGGCATGGGGGGGCAGTGTGCCCATTTTCAGGGTCAGGGGTCACAGGGGCTCAGGGGTCAGAGGCTTGGGGGGGTTCGGGGGGGGGACAGGCCCATACGGGGGCTCCTGGGGGGGGGGGGGGCCCCGAGGGGGTGTGGGGGGCCCCGGGGGGGTGCGGGGGGGTCCTGGGGGGGTGTTGGGGGGCCCGGGGGGGTGTGGGGGGCCCCGGGGGGGTGCGGGGGGTGCGGGGGGGTCCTGGGGGGGTGTGGGGGGCCCCCGGGGGGGGTCTGTCCCCCCTCTCTGAGGGTCCGACGCCGCAGTCGACGCCGAGATTGTCTCCATCGACTCCTTCCCGAAGTCGCCCCCCCCAGCGCGGCCTCGTGGTCGGCATCACCTTCATCAAGGTACGGCCCCGCCCGGGGGGGTCGGGCCGCTCGGGGGGGGGGCGCCCCCTCCCACCCCCTCTGCCCCCCCAGGACTCCGGGGACAAAGCCAGCCCCTTCCTCAACATCTACTGCGACTACGAGCCCGGCTCCGAGTACGACCTCGACTCCGTGGCGCGTAAGTGGCCCCCCCGGGGCAACGTGTGTCCCCCCCCCGGGCTCCATGTCCCCCCCCCGGGGCAACGTGTGCCCCCCCCGGGCTCCGTGTCCCCCCCCGTGCTCCATGTCCCCCCCCCCCAGGGCAACGTGTGCCCCCCCCGGGCTCTGTGTACCCCCCCCGGGCTCCATGTGTCCCCCCTGGGCTCCATCTGTGTCCCCCCGGTGCTCCATGTCCCCCCCCCGGGCTCCATCTGTGCCCCCCCCGGCTCTGTGTGTCCCCCCCGGGGCTCTGTGTGTCCCCCCTCATGCTCCATGTGTGTCCCCCCGGTGCTCCATCTGTCCCCCCCCCGGCTCTGTGTGTCCCCCCCGGGGCTCTGTGTCCCCCCCCGGCTCTGTCCGTGTGTCCCCAGGCTCTGTGTGTGTGTCCCTGCTCCGTGTCCCCCCCCAGCTCTGTGTGTCCCCCCCGGCTCCATCTGTGTGTCCCCTGCCTCTGTGTCCCCCCCTCCTGTGCTCTGTGTCCCCCCCGGGCCCCGTCCGTGTGTCCCCAGGCTCTGTGTGTGTCCCCCCCCTCATGCTCCGTGTCCCCCCCGGCTCCATCTGTGTGTCCCCGGGCTCCGTGTGTCCCCTGTCATGCTCCGTGTGTCCCCCCCGGGCCCCGTCCGTGTGTCCCCAGGCTCCATGTGTCCCCCCCCGTGCTCCGTGTCCCCCCCCCGCCCCCCCCCCGTGTGTCCCCAGGCTCTGTGTGTCCCCCCCCCTCATGCTCCGTGTCCCCCCCGGCTCCATCTGTGTGTCCCCGGGCTCCGTGTGTCCCCTGTCATGCTCCGTGTGTCCCCCCCGGGCCCCGTCCGTGTGTCCCAGGCTCCATGTGTCCCCCCCCGTGCTCCGTGTCCCCCCCCCGCCCCCCCCCGTGTGTCCCCAGGCTCTGTGTGTCCCCCCCGCTCATGCTCCGTGTCCCCCCCCGGCTCCATCTATGTGTCCCCAGGCTCCGTGTGTCCCCTGTCATGCTCCGTGTGTCCCCCCCCAGGCCCCGTCCGTGTGTCCCCAGGCTCTGTGTGTCCCCTCCTGTGCTCCATGTGTCCCCCCCCGTGCTCCGTGTCCCCCCCCCGGCCCCCCCCGTGTGTCCCCCGGGGGTCGCGGTGGGCTCCCCGGGGGTCTCGGAGCGATCCGGCCGGGGCGGCGCAGCCCCTCGCCCGGGGCTCCCTCTCCCCTCTCCCCGCAGAGAGCTGCCTCAACCTGGAGCTGCAGTTCACCCCGTTCCAGCTCTGCCACGCCGAGTGCGTACCCCCCCGGCCCCCCCCGGGCCCCCCGAATCCGCCGGCCCCCCGTCACCCGCCCTCCTCCGCCCTCGCAGGGTCTGCGTGGGCGACAAACCCGAGACGGTTTTCCTGCTGAGCGGGAACGACCCCTCCATCCACCTCTACAAGGAGGTGAGCGCGGCTTTTCCCGCCTCCCTCCTTCCCGCTTTTCCCACATTTTTCCCCACTTTTCCCGCTTTTTCCCTGCCGCCCGCCCCGCCGCGGCCCCACTCGCTCTCCCCGCTCCGGCAGAACGAAGGCTCGCACCAGTTCGAGGAGCAGCCGGTCCAGCACCTCTTTCCCGAGCTCCAGGAGCTGCCAGCAAGTACGAGGGGGGGTCCGCGGCCGTCCGCGGCGCCGGCGCCGGCTGACCCCCCGTCCCCCCGCCCGCAGCGTCCTCTGGCTCGACGTCTGCAACATCCCCGGCGCCGGCCAGCGCGTCACCCGCCTTCGGTTGCCAGAGCGGCTACGTCCGCGTCGCCCGGGTGGACCAGGCCAGCCCAGGTGAGACCCGGCGGCCGCGGTTCTCCCTATCCCACCCGGAATTAACCATCCCGGCACCGTTACATCGGCCGCTCCGGCACGGTTTATGTCCTCAGCCCCACGGCAGCGCCGGGGGGCAATAACGGGCTCGGGGCGATCGTTGGAAAATGGGTTGGGCGCGGTTTCGGCCCCTGGATCCGATGCTGGATCCTTCCCGGCTCTGGGAGAAGGCAGGATGGCATCGGTGGGAGCGGGAGCCCCGTCCCAGCCAGCGGATCCCGGCGGCAGCCACTCTCTGTCTCGCAGCCGTGCTCCAGAGCTGGAGTATCCAGCAGGATGGTCCCATCTCCAAGGTCCTGGTGTTCCCGCTGCCGTCGGAGCTGGGAGCCGGCACAACCCGGGACGGTAAGGGGACGGTCGCACGCAGCACCTCGGCACCCATCCCTGCCTGCCGCTGCAGCGTGGGCTCTCCGGAGCTCCGGTTTTCCCGCCCGGCACATCTCTCTGCCGGCACGGCGCCCGTCCCACCGCCTTCTCCTTCTCCCAGGTGACGCCGTCACCGCGCAGGGATACAGCGTCCTCGTCACCAGCACCATCGAGCTCTCCGTGGTGTACCGGTAAGCGCCGGGGCCGCGGCATGGGAACCTTCGCCTCGCTCCTCTTCACCGCCCGGCTTTCCCCCGCCCTCTCCAGGGACGTGTTAACCAACGGACTGGGCGACCAGTTGATCTTACCGGCCAGCGACCAGTACGACAGCGTCCTCTGCGCGCTGGTGACCGACGTCGACTTCGACGGCGCCCGCGAGATCCTCCTCGGCACCTACGGGCAGGTGGGTGATGCCACGCGCCGGCGGGGCGGTCGCACGGCCCGGCACGGCTCTCCGAGCCGTGCCGGGCCGCGCGACACCCCCGCCGGCGTAGCCCCCTGACTTCCCCGCGTCCTCTTTCCGCCGCAGGAGCTGCTCTGTTACAAATACACCGGCGCCGCGGGGAATCCGCCCGGCGAATTCCGGCTCCTCTGGACACGGCGCTTCCCCAGCCCGCTGCTCTCCATGCTCTACGCCGACCTGACCGCCGACGGGCTCTGCGAACTCGCCGTCGTCTGCCTGAAGGGGCTCCACGTCCTGCAGGTGAGCGTCACCCCACGGAGTTGGGGGGGTTCCGCGGCCGCCTGTCCCCGCCGGCTTCACCCCCACGCCTCCCCACCGGCAGCACAGCCTGGAACCCACGGCACGCCGCCTCCTGGAGCGGCTCCGGCGGGAAGCAGAGCGCAGAGGCCGGCGCCGGGCGGTGGCGGAGTGACCCAGCGGCGGTGGAGGATGCCAAAGACGCCACCGGCGGTCACCAGCCTCGGCGAGACCGCCGCCGACTTGGATGTACCCCAACCGGTCGCGCCCCCCGCCAATAAATACGTCCCCGGCGCCAGCCCTGGCTTCTCTGGTGAATGCCGCCGGGGCCGGGAAAGCTCCGGGGTGGGGACGGTGGAGGGGGAGAGCCCCGTTTTTGGGGCGAGACCCTTCGTGCGCCTCCGGGACCCCCCGCCCGCGGCTGGCGGCGTGCCGGCAGCTCGCAGCCCCCGTGCCGGCAGCCCCCGTGCCGGGTGCCTCCCCTCCTCGCTGCGGCGCGATCGCATCTGGTTCCTGCGCTAATCGTGCCAGAGCCGGGGAAGGGCCGAGCGCGGGGAGGTGCCGACGCGGAGCTGCTGCCGCCGGAGAGGCCGGGATCCGGCTCCGGGCGATGCCGAAGAGCCCCCCGGGAGGGGAGAATCGGGGGTGACTCGTCCCAGCAGGTGACAGGGGCGGCGGCCGGGGGGGACCCCCACCCCCGGGGGGTCCCGGGCTCCTGGGGAGGGGGGGTGTGGGGCTGGGGACCCCCCAGCTTTTCGGGGACCCCCTGTTCCTTGGGCAGGCGTGGCCGGGGGGATCTCCAGCCTGACGGGGGTGTGTGACCAGAGGACCCCCCCACCTTTGCTCCTTGGGGGCCCCCCCAGTGGGTTCGCATGACTGGGGGACCCCCCAACGGCTGTGGGTGACTGGGGGGACCCCCCCAATGGGTGTGGGTGACCGAGGGGACCCCCCAACTCCTTGGGGACCCCCCCCAACGGCTGTGGGTGACCAAGGGGACCCCCCCCCAATGGGTGTGGGTGACCGAGGCGACCCCCCTCATGGGTGTGGGTGACCGAGGGGACCCCCCAACTCCTTGGGGACCCCCCAACGGCTGTGGGTGACCGGGGGGACCCCCCCAATGGGTGTGGGTGACTGGGGGGACCCCCCAACTCCTTGGGGACCCCCCAACGGCTGTGGGTGACTGGGGGGACCCCCCCAATGGGTGTGGGTGACCGAGGGGACCCCCCAACTCCTTGGGGACCCCCCCAACGGCTGTGGGTGACCAAGGGGACCCCCCCAATGGGTGTGGGTGACCGAGGCGACCCCCTCATGGGTGTGGGTGACCGAAACCCCCCAACTCCTTGGGGACCCCCCCACGGGTGTGGGTGCCGGGGGGGGACCCCCCAACTCCTTGGCGCCGTCTCTCCGCCGCAGGGAACGTCGTCCCAAGCCGCGGGACCCGCCTGCGCGGCCGGGAGGGGAAACTGAGGCAGGGCCGAGGTTTGGGGGTTCGGGGGCCGGTCCGGGGGGGCCCGGGGGGGGTCCGGGACTGGGGGGGCCCGGGGGGGGTCCGGGGGGACCCCGCGCCGGGCGCGGCGCTGTCCAGCGGTCGGCGGAGCTGTCCACTCCCCGGTGCTGAAACGCGGCGGCGGCCCCGGGGGGGGCCCGGGGGATCCCGGGGGGTCCGGGGGGGGTCCGGGGGGATCCCGGGGGGGTCTCAGCGGTCCCGGGGGGGCGTCGGGGGTCTGCGGGGGTCCCCCTCCCTGCGCCCCCACTGCTGCTGCCCCGTAGCGGGGCTCCCCCCCCCCTCCCCGCCCCGGTCGGGGGGGTCCCGGTGGGGCGGGGAGGGGGCGGTGGCAGCGGGACCGGGCCCCCGCCCCCCCCCCGCGCTCCGCCTCCGCCCCCCCCGCCCCGCATCGCCATGGAGAAGTAACTCGCGGCGGCGGCGGAGCGGAGCTGGCGGCGGCCCCGGGGGGGGCACGGAGCGGAGCCGCAGCCCAGGTAAGAGCGGGGGGTCCGGGGGGGGCCCCCACATCCCCACACCCCCTTCTCGGGGTTCCCCCCCCTGCCCATCCCCCTCCACCTGAGGATTCCGCCCAGCCCGGGGGGGGGGGGAGCTCCGGGACCCCCCAAGAGCCCCCCCCCATCAGCGGGGATCCCCCCCCCATTCCCCCGCCGGGGTGTCCCCCCCCCCCGGGCTCATCCCCCCCCTCCAGGACCCCCCCGAACTGCGGGAGCGCGGGGACACCCCCCCCCCCCGTAGATAATTCCCCACCATTTTTGGGGGGAAAAATGAAGGTTTTGGTAATGGGGGGGGAGCTGCTCCCTTCGTATTCCCTAATCCCGGCCAACGAGCGGGAAAAATCCCCGCCGAGTTCTCATCCGCAGAAACAGGTGTTCGGGGGGGGGGGAACCCCCCAAATCTCCCCAAATCTCCCCCAAATCTCCCCAGATCTCCCCTTCCTGGGACCACCGGTTCCACCATCCGCCTCCGCTCCCCGCGGTCGATTTATCCGGCGGAGAATCCGACTCGGAAAAGGATTTACCGTATCGTAAAGGCTTTTCTTTTTTTTTTTTTCCACCACCACCACCACCCCCCCCCCCAAATCCTGAGGATGTTTGAGAGCTCGGGATAGAAAAGATGATGATTAAAGCCGAAAAAAAAATCCCGGAGATGGATGCATTGGGAAAAGCCGGGCGGGATACGGATGCATCCCACCACCCCCCGGCTGCGCTCCCGCCCGAGCCCCCCGGCCCCGCTTCAGCGGGGCCGGGGGGCTCGGCGGGAGCGTGGCCGGAGCGTGGGGAAGAAAATGGGAATTTTGGGAGCAGGTGGATGCGAGCGGCTCTTCGCAACGTCCCTTTGCATCCCTGATATCCCGGGAATTGGGGTCCTGCCGGAAAAGGGGGTCCCCTTTGGGGGATGCGCTTGGATTATTCTGGAAGGGAAGCGGCGGCTCCATCCCAACCGGGGGGATTCCCAGGGATGGGGGGGGATCCCCAATCTGGGGCCGTCCATCCCGGTGAGGCTGCTCCCTCCAAAACCAGCCGCTTCCGTAGCGCTTCCTTCCCCTCGCGCTCTTCATCCTCCTCTTCCTCGACGCCTTCATCTTTGCATCCCCTCGCCGGTGACGGCAAAGCGGCTCCCCTGATTCTGGGTAGGGATTTTCCTCCCCGGATCCCGCTTTAATTCCCCGGCTCCGTGGTCTCCGGCCCATCGGGGTTCCCGCTGCGGCGGCGGGGTCGCGGCGCCGGGGGGTTGCAAATACTCGGGGAAGTTTTCCATCGTGCTCCCAAAAGCGCCGTTTTGAACCCAAATCCAACCTGCGCGGCCGCCCGGCGCCAGCAAAGGCTTTGCCGGGAGGGGGGCGGCCGCAGGACGGGGCTGAGGGGTCACCCCATGAAACGAGGGGTGCTCGGGGTGCCGGAGGATCCCCATTCCGGGTGCAAATCCCTTGGGAATGGCAAGTGCTGCCCAGCCGGAGTCCCGGGAGATCCGGGCTGGGACGGGGGACGGACGCCAACCGGGTCCCGGCGACCCCGCGGCACGAAGCCCTCGCCGGGATAGTTCTCATCCGCCCGGATCCCGTCGCTCCGAGAGTCGCGTTGTCGCTTTGCCCACGGAATAAACCTCCCGGACAGTTTAATTGCTGTTTCCCCCAGACGCCGGTAATGAGGCTATTAAATTAATTACAGCGGCGTTTGCCTTGGGAAGGGAGACGCCGGCTCTCCTGCCCGGGAGGGCGCGGGCTGGGGCGGCCTCGTGCTCTGCCCCCCGTGGGGCCGGATCCGGCCCCGGCAGAGCGGGCGACGCCAACGGGCCGGGACCCATCCTGGGGCTGCGTCTCGCTCCGGTGTCGCGGTGCTGCGCGGGGACCAGTGGGGTGGGCGTGGGGCAGGGGAAGGTGCAGTGGGGCTGGTGCCGTGGGGCTGGTGCTGTGGGGCTGGTGCAGTTGGACGACGCAATAGGATGGTGCAACGGGGCTGGCGCAATGGGGCAGCGCAACGGGAGTGGTGCAGCGGGGCGATGCAGTGGGGCTGGTGCAATGGGGCTGGTGCGGTGGGCAGCGCACTGGGGCTGGGGCAATGGGCTGGTGCCGTGGGGCAGCGCAGTGGTGCTGCCCCGGCCGGCCTCACCTCCCCAGCCCCACGGCTGCCGTTCCCTGTGGGGCGGAGGTGCCGTGGGGCTGGCGGGAGGCACGAGGGGGCGGCCGGAAGAGCCCCGAGCCCTTCCCGGGCGGTTTCGGGGTCCCCGTCCCCCCTCCGTCACCCTTTTTATAGCCGTTCCCATCCTCGTTGCCATGGGAACAACGCGGTTGCCAGGGCGGAGCCTGGGAGCGCCCACGCACCCCACAACCCCCCGGTGCCGCGGGCGGCCGCCGGCCCTCGCCCGCTTTGCCGTGGTCCCCAGCCCCACGGCTGAGCATCGCCCCACGGCTGTGGTCCCCAGCCCCACGGCTGAGCATCACCTCATAGCTGTGGTCTCCAGCCCCACGGCTCCATCCCAGCCCCACGGTTGAGCATCACCCCATGGCCATGGTCCCCAGCCCCATGGCTGAGCATCGCCCCATTGCCGTGTCCCAGCCCCACGGCTGGGCATCACGCCACTGCCACGGTCCCCAGCCCCACACCTGAGCATCGCCCCATGGCTCCATCCCAGCCCCATGGTGGAGCGTCACCCCATGGCCGTGGTCCCCAGCCCCACGGCTGAGCATCGCCCCACAGCCGTGGTCCCCAGCCCCACGGCCACCGTGCCCAGAGGCGCTCTGGTGCAGAGCCGGCGCTGGGGCGGCAAACGGGGTTCGCGTCTTCTCCCCGTCCAGCCGGCGCTAACGAGCCCCCCCCGCCCCTAACGAGGGTTCCCCGGCCCGGCGCTGAGCCCGCTCTCGCCCGCAGGTGGGAGCCGGCGGGATGGCGGCGCGGCGGGCGGCGCTGGTGGCCGCGCTGCTGCTGGCCGAGCCCTGCGCCCCCGAGCCGGCGGCCGAGGCCAACGGGACGTGCCAGGGCTCCAACCGCTGCCAGCCCGGCGTCCTGCTGCCCGTCTGGCAGCCCGACAACCCCTCCTTCGGCGACAAGGCGGCCCGCGCCATCGTCTACTTCGTGGCCATGATGTACATGTTCCTGGGCGTCTCCATCATCGCCGACCGCTTCATGGCCTCCATCGAGGTCATCACCTCCAAGGAGAAGGAGATCACCATCACCAAGGCCAACGGGGAGACCAGCATCGGCACCGTCCGCATCTGGAACGAGACGGTCTCCAACCTCACCCTGATGGCGTTGGGCTCCTCGGCCCCCGAGATCCTCCTCTCCGTCATCGAGGTCTGCGGTCACAACTTCCAAGCGGGCGAGCTGGGGCCCGGCACCATCGTGGGTAGCGCGGCCTTCAACATGTTCGTGGTCATCGCCGTCTGCGTCTACGTCATCCCCAGCGGCGAGAGCCGCAAGATCAAGCACCTGAGGGTCTTCTTCGTCACGGCCTCCTGGAGCATCTTCGCCTACATCTGGCTCTACCTGATCCTGGCCGTCATCTCCCCCGGGGTGGTGCAGGTCTGGGAAGCCCTCCTCACCCTCATCTTCTTCCCCGTCTGCGTGGTCTTCGCCTGGGCCGCCGACAAGCGGCTCCTCTTCTACAAGTACGTCTACAAGCGCTACCGCGCCGACCCCCGCAGCGGCATCATCATCGGCACGGAGGGCGAGCTCCCCAAGGGCATCGAGATGGACGGTGGCTTCCCCGTCCCCGAACGCCGCGAGGCCGAAGGCGCCGGCGTCACCGCCTCGCCCGCCCTGCCCGCCCCCACGCCGGAGGAGAAGGAGCTGGATGAGAGCCGCCGGGAAGTCATCCAGATCTTGAAGGACCTCAAGCAGAAGCACCCCGAGAAGGAGCTGGAGCAGCTGGTGGAGATGGCCAACTACTACGCCCTGCTCCACCAGCAGAAGAGCCGCGCTTTCTACCGCATCCAGGCCACCCGTATGATGACCGGCGCCGGCAACATCCTCAAGAAACACGTGGCCGAGTTCTCCAAGAGGTCCTCCACCCTCCTGGAGGTGCCCTCGGACGCCGAGGAGGAGACCTGCAGCCGTATCTTCTTCGAGCCTTGCCTGTACCACTGCCTGGAGAACTGCGGCTCGGTGACGCTCTCGGTAGCTTGCCAACAGGGCGCCGAAGCCAACCACACCTTCTACGTGGACTACAAGACGGAGGACGGCTCGGCCAAGGCGGGCTCCGACTACGAGTACAGCGAGGGGACGCTGATCTTCAAGCCGGGGGAGACCCAGAAGGAGCTGAAGATCGGCATCATCGACGACGACATCTTCGAGGAGGACGAGCACTTCTTCGTCCGCCTCCTCAACCTCCGGGTGGGCGACGCCGAGGGGATGTTTGAGACCGATTCGGCCGAGCACCCCAAGGGGCGGTTGGTGGCTCCGTTGGTGGCCACCGTCACCATCTTGGACGACGACCACGCCGGCATCTTCACCTTCCAGGATCGGTTGCTGCACGTCAGCGAGTGCCAGGGGACGGTGGAGGTGAAGGTGGTCCGCAGCTCGGGTGCCCGCGGCACCGTCCTCCTGCCCTACCGCACGGTGGAGGGCACGGCCCGCGGCGGCGGCGTCCACTACGAGGACGCCTGCGGGGAGCTGGAGTTCAGGAACGACGAGACCGCGTGAGACGCCGGCACCCCGGGGAGGGCGGCGGCACGGGAGGGGACACGTGGCGGCGGGGGGGGGGCGGGGGACGCCGGGGCGGGCAGCCCGGTGCACGAGCCCCCGGCATGGTCGCCCACCCCTTGCCCCTGGGGGACCTGCACCCACGGGGACCAGCCCCGCCCCATGGGTGCCATGGGGCAGAAAGGGGATGGACGTGGCCCACGTGGCCGACTCCTGCACCCCCTCATCCCGCCGGGGCATGGTGGGTCCCCCCCGGGGCGTGGCGGTGCCGGTGCCAGTGACGGTGACGGTGCCATGTCCCCCCATGTCCCCCCGTCCCCAGGAAGACGCTGCAGGTGAAGATCGTGGACGATGAGGAGTACGAGAAGAAGGACAACTTCTTCATCGAGCTGGGGCAGCCGCGCTGGCTCAAACGGGGCATCTCGGGGTACGGGCGGGGCCGGGCGGGGCCGGGCGGGGCCGGTGGGGGCAGGGCGGGGCCGGGCGGGGCAGGGCGGGGCAGGCGGACGCTGGGTTCTGGGGGCTGAGCCCCGGCGCCATCTCACCGTCTTCCTCTCCCCTCTCCGCAGCCCTCCTGCTCACCCAAGGTAGGAGCCTTCATCCCCCCTCTCCTCCTCCTCGGATCCCGCTGTCCCCGTGTCCTGTGCCACGTCCCTGTGCCGTGTGCCACATACTGTGACCTCATGCCATGCCCCATGCCCGTGCCATGCCCCATGTCATGTCCCCACACTGTCCCCAGGTCACGTCCCCATGCCGTGTCCCCCCTGCCCCACACCGTGTCCCCGTGCCATGTCCCCACGCCATGTCCCCAGCTCATGTCCCCATGCCGTGTCCCCATGCCCCACACCGTGTCCCCATGCCATGCCCCACATCATGTCCCCACACCGTGTCCCCATGCTGTGTCCCCACACCCCACACCGTGTCACCATGCCATGTCCCATACCTGTGCCATGCCCCACGTCGTGTCCCCGTGCCGTGTCCCCATGCCGTGTCCCCACACCGTGTCCCCCACACCCACACCGTGTCCCCATGCCATGCCCCATGCCCATGCCATGCCCCACGCTGTGTCCCCACGCCATGTCCTCACACCCCACACCATGTCCCCATGCCATGCCCCACACCCATGCCATGCCCCACGTCATGTCCCCACGCCGTGTCCCCACACCGTGTCCCCATGCCATGCCCGTGCCATGCCCCACGCCATGTCCCCACGCCGTGTCCCCACACTGTGTCCCCATGCCCCACGCCGTGTCCCCCATGCCATGCCCCATGCCCGTGCCATGCCCCACGCCATGTCCCCACGCCATGTCCCCACACCGTGTCCCCATGCCATGCCCGTGCCATGCCCCACGCCATGTCCCCACGCCGTGTCCCCACACCGTGTCCCCATGCCATGCCCCATGCCCGTGCCATGCCCCACGCCATGTCCCCACGCCGTGTCCCCACACCGTGTCCCCATGCCATGCCCCATGCCCGTGCCATGCCCCACGCCATGTCCCCACGCCGTGTCCCCACACCCCACACCGTGTCCCCATGCCATGCCCCATACCTGTGCCATGCCCCACATCATGTCCCCACGCCGTGTCCCCACACCGTGTCCCCATGCCATGCCCCATGCCCGTGCCATGCCCCATGCCATGTCCCCACGCCGTGTCCCCACACCGTGTCCCCATGCCATGCCCCATGCCCGTGCCATGCCCCACGCCATGTCCCCACGCCGTGTCCCCACACCATGTCCCCATGCCATGCCCCATGCCCGTGCCATGCCCCACGCCATGTCCCCACGCCATGTCCCCACACCGTGTCCCCATGCCATGCCCGTGCCATGCCCCACGCCATGTCCCCACGCCGTGTCCCCACACCCGTGTCCCCATGCCATGCCCCATGCCCGTGCCATGCCCCACGCCATGTCCCCACGCCGTGTCCCCACACCGTGTCCCCATGCCATGCCCCATGCCCGTGCCATGCCCCACGCCATGTCCCCACGCCGTGTCCCCACACCGTGTCCCCATGCCATGCCCCCATGCCCGTGCCATGCCCCATGCCATGTCCCCACGCCATGTCCCCACGCCATGTCCCCGTGCCGTGTCCCCACGCCCCACGCTGTGTCCCCACGCCGTGTCCCCACACCGTGTCCCCATGCCATGCCCCATGCCCGTGCCATGCCCCATGCCATGTCCCCACGCCATGTCCCCACGCCGTGTCCCCACACCGTGTCCCCATGCCATGCCCCATGCCCATGCCATGCCCCATGCCATGTCCCCACGCCATGTCCCCACGCCATGTCCCCGTGCCGTGTCCCCACGCCCCACGCTGTGTCCCCCACGCTGTGTCCCCACGCCGTGTCCCCACGCCGTGTCCCCGCAGCAGACGGTGACCGGAAGCTCTCCGCGGAGGAGGAGGAGGCGCGGCGCATCGCCGAGATGGGCAAACCCATCCTGGGGGAGAACTGCAAGCTGGAGGTCATCATCGAGGAGTCCTACGACTTCAAGGTGACGAGCGGGGGCCGGGGGGACACGGGGGGCCGGGGGGGACATGGGGGGGGGGTGGGGGGGACGTGGGGAGGGGACGCAGCGCGTCCTCACCCCCCGCTGCCCGCAGAACACGGTGGACAAGCTGATCAAGAAGACCAACCTGGCCATGGTGATCGGGACGCACTCCTGGCGGGAGCAGTTCCTGGAAGCCATCACCGTCAGCGCAGGTGGGTCCCCCCCGCTCCGTCCCCCCAGTGTCCCCCCGGCCCTCGGCCAGCCCCCGCCACGCCGCCCTGGGGACGGCCAGCCCCGGGGGACGATGGCCCACGGGGATGCTCAGCCACGGGGAGGTGGGTCTGGGGACAGGCAAGCCTGTGGCCGTGCGCCCCGGGGACAGCCGGCTCAGGGGTTGCCCCACGCTTGGGGACACACGTCCCTGGGGTCCTGCCCGCTGGGGACAAGCACTCTCGGGCTGTGTACCCCAGGGACACCACCCCGGGGACACCGCCCCTGGGGACACCACCCTGGGACCATGCACCCTTGGGACACCAGCCCAGGACCAGGCACCCTGGGACAATCCCCCTGGGGACAAGCACCCTGGGGCCACCACCCTGGGGACAATCCCCCTGGGGACAATCCCCCTGGGGCCACCACCCTGGGGACAAGCACCCTGGGGACAATCACCCTGGGGCCACCACCCTGGGGACACCACCCTGGGGACACCACCCTGAGGCCACCACCCTGGGGACAATCACCCTGGGGCCACCACCCTGGGGCCACCACCCTGGGGACACCACCCCGAGGCCACCACCCTGGGGACAATCCCCCTGGGGACAATCACCCCGGGGCCACCACCCTGGGGACAATCCCCCTGGGGACAATCACCCCGGGGCCACCACCCTGGGGACACCCGCCCAGGACCGGGCACCCTGTGGCCGTGCGGCCCTCGGGCTGACGCTGTCCA